>NC_037089.1:61344651-61644651 GCF_002994745.2 Rosa chinensis
AAACAATTAGCCCAATTTTCTACAGAAGCAAAACCGGAAAACTGGACCTGTAAGAGGTCCAGCAGCATTTCCGGCCCAACCACATAGAATAAAGCTCTGAAAATTTGTCAGGATGATCTACACTCATATTGGAACATTTTTTATGAAGAAGTCGAAGGCTCATTCTGAAGTTTTGATGGAGAAATAATTGAAGGAATAAAGGGGAAGAAACTGACCTGAAAACAGCTCAACACCACATATTCATGTTTCCCACCCATATGAAGAAAGCATTTCTTTTTCCTTGGATACATTTTTCTACTCTAAAACATCATCATCACTTCCACATTTCTTCACCTTCATGCTTTGCTTTCATCATTACCTCATCTTTTACATATTTTACAAACCACTTTCATACTCCACTTACATTATTTTTCTTCATCTCATCATTTCACTCTTCTTTTTCTTCCCTATTTAAACACATTCTCCTCTCACTCTCAATCACCAATTTCTGAATCCATAACACAGATTCCTTCATCTATTCCATCTTCTTTGTCTCTCTATTTCCCTTCCATTTTCCCATCCATCCTCTAGTCATCTCCGCGAGTTCAAGCAAGGCCAAAGGAAGAAGAAGAGAAGCCGTGAGCATCACCATCCATATCCATCCTTGAAGCTTGCTTTCAAGATTCAAGAGCCCACAACGTTTATCATCCATCTCATCTTCATCCACGGTGTAATCCGATTTTCCTTTGTAACCTTTGCTTTGAATTTCGTTGGTTATGAACTAGTTGACACATGTGTTTGAACAAATATTAATTTCTGGAATTTTTATGATTAATTGAGAATTTTCAGATTCATATTATTGTTCTTCGAGAGTTGCTTATGTGGGTTTGTTTAATTAAATTTGCATTATAGATATCCTTTGTGTATTAATCTTATTTGGGTCGACACTTATAGGGTTTATGCATAATTGTTGCTAGGTTTAAGAACATGAAATCGACTTTTCGTTTTGTGTAAACTTGAACCAAAGTAGTAAAGGTTTTGGACAAAGATCGAATTTAATTAACGAGGATTGCAATTAGGTGGACTTTTCCATACTAAGTTGTACACTTGAGTTGATAGCCTTTCTCTATGTGTAATGCGTTAAACATGACATGATTGACTAGCTTTCTAGGGTTTGATTGCATGTTTAATAGGATTAATCTAGGTGCTTTCACTTAGATTAATTAGCATTGAAAAGTAAAATATGGGAAATTGTTTGCTTTTAACGTTTCACATGATCAACTCCTCTCTCATGACTTAGATGAACAATATTAGGGTTTGAATCAATTTTAATCATATGTTTCGATTTTGATCTTTGTTCTCTCATTCCATTCGTATTTTGATGTTTTTGCATTTTAATTATTTTGTTAACTTAGTTTTATTTTCGAAAATCCAAAAACCAAAAATCCCCCCTTTTCGTAAATATGTATATATTTTGTAATATCTTTGTGAATATTATACTTTGTTTTAATTTTAATTGTTTGTTTGTCCTACATTGACAGGTGTACCCTCAATCCCCGGAATAGAACGATCCCTACTTACTTATATTACTAACGACATTTCAGGGTTAAATTATGCGCTTGCTAAAAGCGCATCAATTTTTGGCGCCGTTGCCGGGGATTGAAAAATCACTTGTTGAATATGTGAATATTTGTTTTGTTTATATGTTGTGTTCGAAAAAAAAAAAAAACAAAAAATGGTTAAGTTGTGACGTTTTGTTAATAGTATTGTTCGAAAGTTTTTGTTTATAATGTGTCTAACCTTACTAAACAAAAGAAATGTAAAGCATTAATTATAAATATCGTTAATTTCTTGATTATTATAAGTGTGTAAAATCGTATGAGTAGATAAGGGCCCTTTTGTTAATATTGGCCTTAACCCTTCATTAGTGCCTTTCTGAGGTCTTATGAGGTTGAGGGCGGCTTTTATTAACATTTGGAGAACTGTCTAACACATGAGTTATTTCCAAGCTGAGTAAGGGGCATATAGATGGTGTCTTAGGTTGAGACCCTGGGTGATCGGTTCAAATTGGATCTCAGAGATACTATAGACCGTGCGTAAACCACAATGTGGGAGTAGCCAATAGGGGCCTAAACCTCAATGAGGGAGTAGCCTCCGTAGTGTCACCAAAATGAGTCCTCCCTCTCACTTACCTCTTAATCTGGCCATCTAGCCTTCTGAAACAAAGGAAAGCGACTTATGTCTAGGCGACTATCCCTAGATCGTATCTCACCAATAGTAGTGGTTTCTATTGGGCTCGACTTACAACTTGTAATCAATAAAGATATTAACTTTATTTGTAAAGATAATAATACACTTGAACATAACCTCTAATGTAAATTGTGTTGTTTTGTACATTTTATACTTGTATAAATTTCTTACGTGGTTCATTTGTGAAGATTGTGCATATTTTTGTAATATATACTTCTCTTTATACTTGTATAAATCGTGAATAGTAACTTATGAATAGTAATGTGTGAATAGTGACGTTGATGTATAAATAATAGTGACATTGATGTATAAATCACTAACTTGTTTTTACTTCACTATACAATTTACTAACTTCTCTAATTCTTAATGATGTTCAGGATTTCTATGAATGACCGAGCCTTATAGACCATCTACAATAAAAGAAATTGAAGCTAGGCTCGCTCGTTTGAAGAATCCTTCACTTCTTGAGTACACAAGCCCCTCCCCTTCGACATACAAAGAGTACACATTTAACGAGCAAGGGAAGAGGATCTACTTTTCTGAGGAGTCTACATCACCTACACCGTCTCCATCTCCTCCTTCATGTTCACCCTCACCTGTGGTTTCGTCCAATTCTACACCACCACCTTCACCACCACCTGAAGAAGTCAAGAAAGAGAGAATGGCATCTATTAGGGAACTCTCCACAGCAACTGTCGAAGGAGGACCTCCTTCAGGCATCATTTACCCTGCCCCTGCAGCAGGAAGACAAGCAGAATTTGAGCTAAAGAGTGGATTGTTGCACAAGCTTCCTATGTTCCATGGCCTCAATATGGAGGACGCCAACAAGCATATCAGAGAATTTCAGTCTGTGTGTGCAAACATGCAACCACAAGGAGCAGATGAAAACATTCTAAAGATGAAGGCATTTCCGTTCTCCTTAGCTGACAGAGCCAAAGATTGGCTATATGAGCTCCCCGCTGGACGTATCACATCATGGGAAACCATGAGGAAGGCCTTCTTGGAAAAATACTTCCCAGCTTCCAAGGTCATCACACTCAGGAAGAAGCTCAGTGGAATAGAGCAAGCCCATGATGAATCCTATGCTGCCTACTACGAGAGGTTCAACTCCCTACTTGCACAATGTCCTCAACATCAGATGAAGGATGAGACCCTACTTACATGTTTCTACGAAGGACTCCTACCCTTGGAAAGGCAAATGCTTGATGCTGCAGCTGGAGGAGCTTTTGTGGATAAGTCACCTGCAGTTGGGAAGGAACTTATAGCTAATCGTGCCCTAAACACCCAACAATATGAGGGAGTAGGACACTCTACTCGTAGGGTACATGAGATGAGCAAGAATACTGCCATTGAAGACCAACTGAATAAGCTTACTCTCCTCATGAACCAAGTGATCAGTTCCAAAGGACCAAGTGCGACAATAGCTTGTGGGGTATGCTCTATGCAAGGGCATGTTACAGATCAGTGCCCTCAACTTAATGAAAATGGAGGATGGGAATCTGCAAATGCTATTGGAGGGTATCAAGGAGGATATCAAGGAGGACCCCAACGTCCTAGGCATGACCCTTATTCTAATACTTACAACCCAGGATGGAGGGACCATCCCAACTTCAAGTGGACCAACAATGAAAACGTTCAGAATCCTCTTGGTGGGAACTTCCAACGTCCTCAAGGGCCTTCATTCCAAGGATCATCTTTTCAAAGGCCTTACATGCCTCATCCTCAGCAGAACTCAGGACCTTCAATGTCTCACTATGACAAAACGTTGGAAGCCTTGACTAGTTCTACCCAAGCCTTGACAAACTCTACTCAAGCTTTGATTCAAGGACAACAGACCCACACTAAGGATATTGCAGATCTTAAGAAGCAGATGGGCCAAGTTGTGGACTTCATGAGCAAGATTCATGAGACTGGGAAGCTTCCTAGTAATACAATACCCAACCCTAAGGGTAATGTGGAGAATGCATCAATGGTGACTACAAGGAATGGAAGACCATTTGTGGATCACCCCAAAAAGGCCCAAGTGAGCATAGAGATTGAGGAAGACCAAGAACCCACCAAGTTGGGTAATGAGAAGGACCCTGCAACGTCCAAGGAAGAGACCAAGGCATCCTCACCATTTAAGGCAAAACCGGAAATTAAAGGTACTAATTCTAACTTATCAAATTCGGTTATTGCTAACCCTTCTTCTTCTTGCATGCCCTTCCCACGCAGGTTTGCCCAATCTAAGAAGGATGAAAGTGACCAAGCTATCTTGGAGACTTTCAAGAAGGTGCAAGTGAACTTACCTCTCCTAGAGGCCATCAAGCAAGTCCCTAAGTATGCCAAGTTCCTCAAAGAGCTTTGCACTACTAGGAGAGTAAACCGTGAAAAGGAGGTGGTAAAGGTAAGTGAGAATGTCTCTGCCTTGATTCAGAGAAAAATTCCTCCAAAGTGTAAGGATCCTGGAAGCTTCACTATTCCATGTACTATTGGTAACTCTAGATTTAAGAATGCCATGCTAGACCTAGGTGCATCTGTTAATGTTATGCCCTATTCTGTTTATGAAACCCTAGGTCTAGGGGAACTTAAATCTGATAATGTTATAATTCAGTTAGCTGACAGATCCAATGCATACCCTAGAGGTTTGTTGGAGGATGTGCTTGTACAGGTTAACCATCTTATCTTCCCAGCTGATTTTTATGTGTTGGAAATGGAGGACTCCCCTGTGAGTTCCACTCCATTGCTTTTGGGACGTCCTTTCTTAAGGACAGCTAGGACGAAGATTGATGTATATGCAGGCTCTCTCACAATGGAGTTTGATGGTGATGTTATAGGCTTCAACATTTTTGAAGCCATGAGGTATCCCCTTGACGTAAGTGATTGTTGTTCTCTTGACATTTTGGATGATCTTGCACAGAAAATGTTTGATGTCATGAATGAGGATACCCTAGCCACGACACTTGCACAAGGAGTAGGTTACACAAAAAGTGGCGTCACTATCTCAGAGGAGGAATTGAAGGACACTTGTGAAAGAAAGATCATTGAGAACGTCTCACTCCTTGAGGCATCCCCCTATATAGGTAAGTCTATTTCTCCCTTGTCCATTCAGTTATCTGCTAACAAGACTTTACCTTCAGTGGTTCAGGCTCCAGAACTTGAGCTAAAACCTCTTCCAGACCATTTGAAGTATGTCTACTTAGGAGACAAGGAGACCTTACCAGTGATCGTGTCCTCTGCACTTACAACTCCACAAGAAGAGAAGTTAGTGGAAATGCTGAAGCAACACAAGACCGCCATAGGATGGACATTGGCGGACATCAAGGGAATAAGCCCTACAACTTGCGTCCATAGGATACTTCTAGAGGAGGGGTCTAAATCCACTAGAGAGGCTCAACGTCGTCTCAACCCTCCAATGATGGAAGTTGTGAAGAAGGAGGTTATCAAACTCCTTGATTGTGGGGTAATCTACCCCATTTCAGACTCCAAGTGGGTCTCACCAGTTCAGGTCGTGCCCAAGAAATCTGGGGTAACTGTGGTGAAAAATGCTGAGAATGAACTGGTGCCCCAAAGAACAGTCACAGGCTACAGAGTATGCATTGACTATAGGAGGCTCAATGCAACCACAAGGAAAGATCACTTTCCTCTTCCATTCATTGATCAGATGCTTGAGCGCCTAGCTGGACATGACTATTACTGCTTCTTGGATGGCTACTCAGGCTACAATCAAATTGCCATAGCCAATGAAGATCAAGAGAAGACAACCTTCACTTGCCCCTTTGGGACGTTTGCCTATCGACGTATCCCCTTTGGACTTTGCAACGCTCCAGGTACCTTTCAGAGGTGTATGGTAAGTATCTTTTCAGATTATATTGAGAAAATCATAGAGGTATTCATGGATGACTTTTCAGTTTTTGGAAAGAATTTTGATGATTGTCTTAATAATCTGGAGATAATTTTGAACCGTTGCATGGAAACTAACCTTGTACTTAATTGGGAAAAATGCCATTTTATGGTTAAACAAGGAATAGTTCTAGGACATATTGTCTCTGCTAGGGGTATAGAGGTTGATAAAGCCAAGGTGGATACTGTGCGTCACTTACCCTCTCCCACTTCTGTGAGAGAGAATCGTTCTTTCCTTGGCCATGCAGGTTTTTATAGGAGGTTTATCAAGGACTTCTCCAAGATTTCGAGACCTTTATGCCAACTACTCCAGAAGGATGTGACATTTCATTTTGACAAGGAGTGTCAAGACGCTTTTGACAAGCTTAAGGAGTTGTTGACGTCTGCCCCCATCATGTTACCTCCAGATTGGTCCTCGCCCTTTGAGTTGATGTGTGATGCCTCTGACTATGCAGTTGGAGCTGTTTTGGGGCAAAGAAAGGACAAACGACCCTATGCCATCTACTACGCCTCAAGGACTCTAAATGATGCACAGATGAACTATTCCACCACAGAGAAAGAGCTCCTTGCAGTTGTCTTTGCCCTTGAAAAGTTTCGTTCTTACTTGCTTGGTACCAAAGTTACTATCTATACTGACCATGCAGCTTTGAAATACTTGATGACCAAGAAGGAGGCGAAACCAAGGCTCATTAGATGGATCCTACTGTTGCAAGAATTTAACGTGGAAATCAAGGACAAAAAGGGTAGTGAAAACGTGGTAGCTGACCACTTGAGTCGTTTGGTGCATGCAGAAGACCCTCTCCCTCTAGTGGAGACGTTTCCAGATGAGCAACTCTTTGGACTTCAGGTAAGTGAACCATGGTATGCAGATATTGTGAATTATATTGTGTCTAGAAAGATTCCTGATACCATGTCACGTGCTCATAGGGATAGGCTTAAGAAAACTGTTAAGCAATATGTTTGGGATGAACCTTATCTATGGAAATATTGCTCTGATCAACTGATTAGGAGATGTGTGCCTGAACATGAACATAATGCCATACTTTCTTTTTGCCATTCTAAAGCATGTGGGGGTCATTTTGGGTCTAAGAAGACTGCATTTAAGGTACTAGAGTCTGGGTTCTATTGGCCAACATTATTCAGGGATGCACATGCCTATTGTTTAACTTGTGATAAATGCCAAAGAACAGGAAATCTAGGTCCTAGAGATCAAATGCCTTTGTCTAATATCATAACTGTTGAAATATTTGATGTCTGGGTATAGATTTCATGGGACCTTTCCCATCATCTTTTGGGTTTCTATATATCTTACTTGCAGTGGACTATGTTTCCAAATGGGTGGAAGCAAAGGCCACTAGAACTAATGACTCTAAGGTTGTTGCAGATTTTATCAAGTCTAACATCTTTAGCAGGTTTGGAATGCCTAGAGTACTCATTAGTGATGGTGGATCCCACTTTTGCAATCGGACGATTGAGGCTCTCTTGAAGAGATATGATGTGACACATAAGGTTTCTACACCTTATCACCCCCAAACTAGTGGGCAGGCTGAGGTCTCTAACCGTCAGATTAAAGGGATATTGGAAAAGACTGTGAACCCTAACAGGAAAGACTGGTCCTTGCGTTTAGAGGATGCTTTGTGGGCTTACAGAACTGCATACAAAACTCCCATAGGTATGTCACCATATCGAATTGTCTATGGCAAACCTTGCCATTTACCTGTGGAGTTAGAGCACAAAGCTTGGTGGGCTGTGAAGCAGTTCAACATGGATATTGATGCAGCTGGGCTTCATAGGAAGTTGCAATTGCAAGAATTAGAGGAGATTAGAAATGATGCCTTCGAAAGTGCTAAGATTTACAAGGACAAGACTAAGGCATTCCATGATAAAATGATTCGAAGGAAGACTTTTGTTGTGGGCCAAAAAGTTCTTCTCTTCCATTCCCGTCTCAAACTCTTCCCAGGTAAACTTCATTCTCGTTGGATTGGGCCTTTTGTTATTACTCATGTGTTCCCCCATGGAGCTATGCAGATAAAGAGTGAACAAACAGGTAACGAGTTCAAGGTGAATGGCCATCGCTTGAAGCCTTACTATGAGGCATTTGTGGAACATGAAGTGGAGGATGTACCCCTCCAGAACGTTCCTAACCCTGAGGATTAAATGGAGGTACAAGTCTAGGCTGAAAGACTATAAACATTAAGCGCTGCTTGGGAGGCAACCCAATTCCGAAGTAGCTGTGGAGGAGTCGTCAACGCAGATTTGCTTTCTCTTTCCCTTTTACTTCTTCAATTTTCCTTTGTTTTAGTAGTTATTTTCGTAAATTCCATCCCTATATGCTTACTTGTTTCATTGCATGCTTATTCTTGATTACATTGAGGACAATGCAATATTTAAGTGTGGGGGAAGGGATTTACACTTTTATCTTGGGTCATATATTGAAAAATACAAAAAAAAAAAAAAAAATTTGAAAAATGTCAAAAAAATTTATAAAAAATTTTTTTTGTTGCTTTTGTTTTTGTTTTTGATTCTTAGGATGCTCTTAACGTCTAGGATGAACATGTCTTTGAATTCATGGCTGAAGGTTTTCACAATCGAAATAGGACTTAATTGAATTTTGTGGTTAATCGACATTGTGATGCTTGTATGAAGATTTGAGATAGGATTGTAACTTGGTTCATTAAGCATGCTAGGATTAAGTCTGATTCATTTGACCCTAAGTGAGCTGTTGAGCTAAAATACTTTCTTTTTGAGTGCTTATTGATAATTCTAGAATTTCGTGGCTGTATTTGCAAAACCTCATCATTCTTTGGAAATCCAATGATCATGTGCCATAGATTTTGATGGACTAGAGAGTACTAGAACTCGGCTGTTGTGACTGTCAAAACTTGTATGCCATAATATGCACTGATCCTGGATAGGATAGAAGGCATTAGGGTAACCACCAAAGCCAAACAAGCATGTGTCCCCAATTGTGCCCGTCGTGGGACTCCTTAGAATGAACCCCTTTGAGCCTACGTTGAAAACCTTTGTTTCATCACCCTCACTACCCTACCATGAGCTTAGTACAGGATATCTCTACCCTTGTCTTAAAGACTTAGTAGAGCATGACATAGTATGTAGGGGTGACGATGAAAGACAAGTGTGGGGTGGGGAAAATCCAAAAAAAAAAAGAAGAAAAGAAGAAAAAAATTTTGCCTTGAAAAAAAAAAAGAAAGAAAGAAAGAAAAAAAAAAGCGGCAAAAGAGAAGAAAAATTGAAAAGAAAACTCTTGGGAAAATGTTGAAGTGTGGTTTTGGACTTGCAAATTTGTAGAAGGCTCAAAGTTGAAAATTATGCCTTTGTCCATTCCCATGTTGGTTAGAATGAAGGTTTGGCCCAAAACAATGATATTTGGTCTACAAAAATGATGACATAAGGTGGTCCTTATATGCTCTGCTAGGTCCTTAGGATTTTTTTTGTATCCTTAATCTTCATTTCGAAAACCCTAGCTTAGCCCCATTACAACCTGTTTTAAGTGCTAACTTGATCCTTGAGATGGGCAATCTTTGGTTAGTGGAGTCAGTTACGCAGTCGAGCTTATGGTTTAGGTCCATTTGTGCACTTAGTCATTTCATGAGGTCTTTAAAAATTCTTCACAAAATGTGTTTATTGATGAAATATGCAAGCTGTTTGTTGCCTTACAATTTGTTCTCTTGCATATACTTGAGTGTGAAGCTTTTAAGCATAGCCATTTCTGAGAGAAAAATCGAGAGTATGCCCTGTGAGTTTGGATTGGACTTGTTCGAAACATGCTATCATTCACTGTTATAACTTAAGTTCTCCATATCTTGCTTAGTCATATGAATGTCACAGGTTTATTAACCATGGAATTATCTTTGTGATTTTGATTAAGTGTTTAACGTGAAAGCCATGAGTTTGGAGTCTCTGAGACAACAGTTAGGAGCAATAGAGTCATTTACTTGCTTTTTGTCAAGTCTTTGTTCTGTTTTGGATTCTTTTTTGTTTTGTTTTGCTAAGGGACTACCAAAAGCTAAGTGTGGGGGAATTTGATAGGCGCATTTTAATGTGATATTTTATATGTTAATTCCTCACATTTTGCTTAGTTATTCCTTAACCAATCGATTTTTAACTTAATTTCTATTTTTAGGTACATTGGAGTAGATGAAGAAGAAATGAGTGTTACGTCCATAATTACCTAGAAATGATGGAGAAGAATGAAAATGCACTAAAAAGTCAACCTTGAATATTTTCTTACTCCGGCTAGGAGAATCAGAGCCAAGCAAGGAAGAAGGAGCGGCCACCTGACCAAATGAACTCGAAATGAGCTGAAACTCTCCAGATCCATTCTAGACACCCAAAGGATCATTTCTTATGAAGAGTGCCAGAGAAAAATATGAGTGGAAGGCCTTCAAACAATTAGCCCAATTTTCTACAGAAGCAAAACCGGAAAACTGGACCTGTAAGAGGTCCAGCAGCATTTCCGGCCCAACCACATAGAATAAAGCTCTGAAAATTTGTCAGGATGATCTACACTCATATTGGAACATTTTTTATGAAGAAGTCGAAGGCTCATTCTGAAGTTTTGATGGAGAAATAATTGAAGGAATAAAGGGGAAGAAACTGACCTGAAAACAGCTCAACACCACATATTCATGTTTCCCACCCATATGAAGAAAGCATTTCTTTTTCCTTGGATACATTTTTCTACTCTAAAACATCATCATCACTTCCACATTTCTTCACCTTCATGCTTTGCTTTCATCATTACCTCATCTTTTACATATTTTACAAACCACTTTCATACTCCACTTACATTATTTTTCTTCATCTCATCATTTCACTCTTCTTTTTCTTCCCTATTTAAACACATTCTCCTCTCACTCTCAATCACCAATTTCTGAATCCATAACACAGATTCCTTCATCTATTCCATCTTCTTTGTCTCTCTATTTCCCTTCCATTTTCCCATCCATCCTCTAGTCATCTCCGCGAGTTCAAGCAAGGCCAAAGGAAGAAGAAGAGAAGCCGTGAGCATCACCATCCATATCCATCCTTGAAGCTTGCTTTCAAGATTCAAGAGCCCACAACGTTTATCATCCATCTCATCTTCATCCACGGTGTAATCCGATTTTCCTTTGTAACCTTTGCTTTGAATTTCGTTGGTTATGAACTAGTTGACACATGTGTTTGAACAAATATTAATTTCTGGAATTTTTATGATTAATTGAGAATTTTCAGATTCATATTATTGTTCTTCGAGAGTTGCTTATGTGGGTTTGTTTAATTAAATTTGCATTATAGATATCCTTTGTGTATTAATCTTATTTGGGTCGACACTTATAGGGTTTATGCATAATTGTTGCTAGGTTTAAGAACATGAAATCGACTTTTCGTTTTGTGTAAACTTGAACCAAAGTAGTAAAGGTTTTGGACAAAGATCGAATTTAATTAACGAGGATTGCAATTAGGTGGACTTTTCCATACTAAGTTGTACACTTGAGTTGATAGCCTTTCTCTATGTGTAATGCGTTAAACATGACATGATTGACTAGCTTTCTAGGGTTTGATTGCATGTTTAATAGGATTAATCTAGGTGCTTTCACTTAGATTAATTAGCATTGAAAAGTAAAATATGGGAAATTGTTTGCTTTTAACGTTTCACATGATCAACTCTTCTCTCATGACTTAGATGAACAATATTAGGGTTTGAATCAATTTTAATCATATGTTTCGATTTTGATCTTTGTTCTCTCATTCCATTCGTATTTTGATGTTTTTGCATTTTAATTATTTTGTTAACTTAGTTTTATTTTCGAAAATCCAAAAACCAAAAATCCCCCCTTTTCGTAAATATGTATATATTTTGTAATATCTTTGTGAATATTATACTTTGTTTTAATTTTAATTGTTTGTTTGTCCTACATTGACAGGTGTACCCTCAATCCCCGGAATAGAACGATCCCTACTTACTTATATTACTAACGACATTTCAGGGTTAAATTATGCGCTTGCTAAAAGCGCATCACCACCTCACATGCAACTGCAGGTTCTGTGCAGTGCTGTAGAACGGTCACCGACGACTCCACATGACCGCAGACCTGCTTCACAAACCCCCGACGTCCATTCAGCAAGCCGCACTGCTCCGTCGACGCTCGATCGAGGCCGGAGGAGCGACGTCCGCACTTTTTTTGGCTTGCACGTCCGCTCTCGAACGGCTATATATATATATATATATTATATATATATATATATCTAATCTAGCTCTAGATAGGATTTGTGTATATATATTATATATATATATATATACACACAAATCCTATCTAGAGCTAGATTAGGGTTTAGGGTCACTTTTAGGTCGCATTTTCACATCTCGACCTTTCATTTTTTACCTACTAATGTATAGATCATCTCTGCAAAATTTCAACCAAATTGATGGTCGTTAAGGCATTGAAAATTGCCTTAAAGCTAATACGGTTTAGGTTGGACTGATTCAGTTCGTCTACTGGTTTAAGTGAGTTCGATACCTCAAAGATCATCAATTTAGCTTAAATTTTGCATAAATGATCTATACATTAGTACCTAAAAACTGAACGGTCGAGATGTGGATATGAGACCAAAAAGTGATCCTAAACCCTAACCTTGTTCTGAAATTTCAAAGCGAGGTCTCGCTCTGGATAAAATATGTATATGTATATATATATATATATATATATATATAGACACACACACACACACACACATACATACTATTATTAAGAGAAGAGAGATTACTCTTCAAGACTGATTTTTTTTACCAACTTAACCTTTATTTATTAAAAAACTATGAAATATAATTAATCAATAGGGATAATATGGTAAATTGTAAAATAAAATAAAAAACAGAAAATGTAGTAGTTGTATGAGAAGTTTCTCCATTACCTTTAATTTCTCTCCACACACATAGTGGGTGGACTCAGCTAGTATATCTTTAATATGACACATAATAGTTGAATGTAGCCAGACGTTGAAAAGTGAAAACCCTAGAACCCTAAAACCGTACGTACTTACGTACTTGCTAGGAAGAGAGCAAACTGTTGGGACTTTCAACATCAAACAAATGCAAAATTTGTATTGGAACTTCCATAATCAATTAGATATGACAAAAAATTATTGTAGAGGAATCCCCTTATATGTGATATTCCTCACGTGACATGTTAGTGCTATCTATTTTAGCTAATTTTTAGTTTATATTATTTTTTAAATGAAGATTAAATAGTTTAAATATATTTATAAATTACAAAAAATAACTCAAAAAGAATGTTTTAAATTATAAAGAATCTCATCTGACTCTCTATATTTAGGAGCGAGATAGCTAAAAGTTATAATGGAGAGCCACTTAGGAGTTTTGTGCAACTGCTAAAATATATAAAAAGCTAAATATGCTCTCCAAAATAGTTAAAGAGCCAAACTAGAGAGTCTGCAGCATCTTTAATAGCTCAAATTCAAATTAACTTTTTTTTTTGGCTGGAATTCACATGTTAATAGCTCATATTCGAATTCGAATTAACATTACCCTACATTAAGTCTTGATATAATTGTTTGAAAAATGTAAAGAAAGAGTGGATTGGGATTGAGAAAAGAAAATTTAGTTGGAATAAGAATGGAATCCATTTAATGGATCCTCTCAGAAAAAAGTGTTAGTATTACCTTACACTAGATACTACCCCCGCGCGATGCTGCGGGTTTGCATTTTTCCCTAAATTTTGTATATAGTACAGTCGCATTCATAAGGTAAGAAACACTAACTTAACTTAAATGTTATCATTTTACACATTACAAAAGCTGGAGTTTTGACCAGACTTGCAATCACATATTCCAAAAAAATTGATGTTTTGGGCAGAAGCTGGGGTATTTTAACCAACATTTGTTCAAAAAAATTGCAAAGGTGGTTAGTTGTCATCAAAATAATCTACATGAGTTCTTTGGAGGTATTTGTCTGTTGTTAGTGCTTCATCCGTGTTGATGAGAAGCTCATTTGTTCCTGATTCCGGTGGGCTGCCATTGAAAAATTGGGTAGTCAGATAAGAAAAAGTTGAATGGAGCTGCATTTTCTGTTCAGATGATAATCCAATGCAAAACCATGAAGGTTAAGCAACAACTACGAAGCTGATAACAACCATGCAAGTTAAGGAATAACTATGAAGCTGACAGGAATTTTCTGGCCGAAATTTAATTGATGCCCATCAGTCTTTGTGCAAATGGAAACCTCCTATGTATCCTAAAATAAAAAATAAAATAAAAAAATTTCCTATCCATAACAAAGATTCTTGAGCAGTGATCTATAAAAATCCAAAGTTGGTTTGATGCCTTCAAGAAAATCTAAGTACAGCAAAGATGTGCAGTCTGTAGGGGGATTAAAAGATGGCAAGATAACACAATGATTATATGTAACAGGCACAGATGTAGAATTAAAGCAATAAAATCACAAAAACAGAGACAATGAAGTTTCAATTCCTGACCTGGAATTAGAAAGATTAACAATTATCAAAACCAATGAGGAGTTTATAACTTCTGTTCCTTCTGAAGAAGAAGAAGCAGCAAAATCTCGAACCGGAAAGACAGGAAAGCAGTGTTACTTTTCTAGCAGCTTCCCTTCCTTCACATTGTCTTTAGAAACCTAGATATTGTAAAATTGAATACATCATCAAACAGAAAGGAAAGAGCTAGAAGAGATATACATCATAATAAAAGGGCAGCAACATTAATATGTCAACATCGCTAAAGTAGCCATTAGATCAGTGTAAAAATTTGATCGTTTTAAATTTCAAAAGCCACCACAATATCAACATTTTTTACGAAATAACTAAACATTGATTCTAGATATGATGATATCATGGTATCATAAACAGTTAACAACATATTGATTCCTAATTTCTCCATAATATTATCATCAGCCATCAATATTTTTGTTCTCATTTGCAGCATTAGAGAATTTGGAACTGTGACATAATATCTTAAATGCCTCAACCTCATCTGTCGAATGTAAACATCGGATATCTCTCTGGTTTTTATTTTGGTTTTTACTATGATCGGACTGTTGTTACATATGGTTTTACAGAAAGCAAATTAGTATTTTGGCAATCATTAGTTTTAACAATTTCAATTGAACATGGCATGAATTTCGATTAGCTTTTACTAATACCTAGTTCAAAATTTCATTATATTTTATAAGATAAACTGTAGCATCAGGAACTAAGGATTCTGCCTATCCAAAAATCAACAACCACGACATATCAACTCAGCGAAGAATCAGAGAAGAATTCTTTGTTTGTCACATGACCGGTGTCATTAAAATCACTGAAGGTTAAAACCACATAATGGTGTTTTTAGAGACAAATTATTAACCCAATTTTGCAACATCAAGGCCATTTCTAGATAAGTAGTAACTGTCTATTGGACCCTAAACAGAATTGCATATATATATATATACACACACACACATATTGACTCTAAACCAAAGTCTGAATTTCTTTCTTGAATTCAAGTACAACAGCTAGATCAACAATGAATACCCCTACAGCTTTAGGCAAACAAAACAATATGCTCGCAACATATCAAGAACTTACATTCATGGCTTAGACTTTTCTGTTACTTAATCTACCCTCAGCTTTCAGAAGATCAAAACTTTATTGTATTTTAGAGACAAACAATAGAACCAAGGATCCTAGAATCAAAAGAATTCTTTGTTTCTCATAGGGTGCTGCTAGATACAAAATAGATTTGCGAACCCAAAAGCATAAAAGACAGCAAAAAAACAAAAACAAAAAACAAATCATAAAAGGCATTAAATTTTATCAACCTCAACCAATTCCATAAATTAAACTTTGACACCAAACTTCCTTTCATTCAAGCTGATGAAATGAACCCGAAAATTCAGTAAACCAAAAAGAAAAAAAACAGCCATGAACAAACACATTACCAATTACTGAACAACATCAAATTCAAAACCAAACCTTGTGTCTATGCTTCCTGTCCAAACACCTCCCTGTAAGTGTGTCAAAACAGCCTGGCTTTCCCAACTTCTTGAATCTAAGCAACCCCCAAGCACAAATTACAGAGAAAACCACATATCAGACATTCAAAGCCTAAAGACAGATAAAGAAAGATAAATATTAACCACAACAATAACCAAAGAAGAGATAAAAGTCCCACAACGTCTGAGCAAAATAAAACAAACACAAAAAATTCAAAACAATTAGGAGAAAGGAAGACCTGAAATTTGCAAAACTAAGTGTCTTCACTTCTTGAAGATGCCCCAAACTGAACTAATTCCCTAACTCTCCCCACTGTTTCTCAAAAATAATAGAAAGCAAATTTCAGTCTTGAGAAATAAAATGAGAATCCAGATTCCAAATATTTGTATAAGTACAGACATGTATCCACACTAAATATTCATTGTCCTCATATGTATATAAACGCACACAAACATGTATCCACACTAAATATTCATTGTCCTCAAATGTACATAAACGCAGACAGGCAGATATATGAACAACAAAACAGAGTTAACAAAGTAATGACTATTAAAGTTGGAGAAGCTGGAATTTGGCATTGGAAAACACCTCTCTCTCTCTCTCTCTCGACCTTCATCAATCCAGCTTATATTTATTCAATAAGAGAGTTCAAAACAATCAGTAAACAGTACAACCCAAAATCTTGAGTTTTCTCTCTGTTAAAAGCAAATTTTCAAAGCAATATAGCAAATTTTCACCCAAAACCCCAAATCTAAACGAAAAAAAATTAATCTTTAAACACTGCCTCCACAAATTTGCCTACTTTCGAATATTTATAACCATCATGTTCTTATCTTTCCCAAAATTCTCATTCATTAAAAACCCTAAAAGATAACAATTCAGAAATTACAAACACAATAGAGCAAAAGATTCATATGTCTCTCAATTTTCTCATCAAGAAAACAAACAGAACACAATGAGAGAATGACAAACCCCCAGAATTCCTCAACAGTAGAGAAGGTGTAGATTGGGCGAATAGAGCTGCCCCAATCCTCTTGCTTGGACTTGGCGTTCTCGTCTTGCATTGATTTAGGGTTCGACTCCGTCTTGCTCTGATCTTCCGCAGCTGAAGTCTTGGTTGCATCTTCCAGCGTCAAATCAGCTGTTTGGTTTAGGAGGAAGAGAGGAAAAACTCGGTCTGGGTGCTCTGGGAGGAAGAGGGGGAAATATTGGTCAGTGGCAGATCCGTAACAAAATTTCAAATGAGGGCAAAATGATATTTTCTCCCATGAATGAACAGTAACCCCGAATGAACAGTTAACTCATCTTTTATATATGTATAATATTCACATGAATGATGAATGTAATGAAGGTCAAATGTGCTGGCTTCATAAAAAATAAAAATAAAAATCTTATGAATGTTTTAGAGAAACTGAATTTGAGAGGAATTTGCTGTGTATTCTCATTGATAATAGGGGCCTCTTTATATAGAGGATTACAATGCATAGAATCTCAATCATACAAGGAAAGTAATTCTACATTGATTAGGATTCTAGATCCTTCTAATTAAATCCTATTACCACTAGGTCAAGTAACCTAGAGTTTGGGCTAAACACAAATTAGGTTTTCCTTCAACACTCCCCCTTGTGTTGCCCAAACACGGTGCTTCTCTCGTTGCCTCATTAAAAACCTTGCCGAGTAACAAAAACCCAGTGGGACAAAAATAACCTCGGTCGAAGGGGAAAAAGAGCACAACACACCCTTCACGATTCGAGACGAACATGTAGACATCTCCCCCTGATGTCTGCACCTCCCCCTGATGACTACGATCATGGGAGTTCAGATAATTTCCGCAAGTCAATTCTTGCCACATGTTTCTCGAACGTGGTATTGGGCAATGACTTAGTAAACAAGTCTGCCTCACTGTCCTCAGATCGAACCTAGTTCACTTTGATCTCAAGGAGTGTTTGTTGTTGCTGATTATGCTTGGTGTTGTTGCTTTTGATGTAGCCTTGCCTCATTTGTTCAAAACAAGTAGCATTATCCTAAATGCTCGTAGGCTCATCTGTGGTAGACTTCAAACCACAATTGTTCGAACATGCGTAATTATGGATCCAATCCATATACATTCACGAACCACTTCGTGAAGAGCAATGATCTCTGCATTGTTCGAAGATATAGCGACTACGGTCTGTTCTGTAGACCTCCAAGATACCACGGTCTTTTCCCATGGTGAACACTTAACCAGTTTGGGAGCGACCATTGTGTGGGTCAGAGAGATACCCAACATCAGCAAAACCTTCCAAAACACATGTCGTTTTGGGATGGGGATAGAGAACGCAGGCCAGCGTTGGCGGCGTACCTGGTGTGTGATGGGTCTGAATCCATCATCTCTTTGTAGGGATAGAACAAGCCCATATCGATCGTACATCTCAAATATCGAAAGATATCTGTTACACCAATCCAATGGCGTCGCGTTGGCGCAGAGCTATATCTAGCTAACAAGTTCACAACATACGAGATGTCCGATCTTGTGCATTGAGATAAGTACAATAATGCGCCTATTGTACTAAGTAAGGCACTTTTGCCTCTAGCACATCTTCGTCATCATCCTTTCGACGAAGAGGATCCTTTTCAGGATCAAGACTACGGACGATCATGGGGGTGCTTGAAGGCTTGACCTTGTCAAAATGCCTAAGCATCTATCTACACGACGCTCAAGTTCCAAACCGAGACATAATCGTGTTCTCCCAAAATCCTTCATCTCAAAGTTGGATTTCAAGTGTTCAGCGGTTTCCCTTAACTCTTTAAGGGCTTCTAATGAAGATCATGTCCAACATGAACCGCGATAGAATCCGAAACTTGTTATAGAAACGCGTGGGCATATCCCTTCCCAATCAAGTAGTCACTTTAGTGAGCGTTTCAACCTCTTTGTAAACGCGCTCCATGGTCTAGAGCCACTTGACTTGGGTAAATGAAGTTCACAATGAATCTTCATGTATATTCCGTATCTAGATCCCTATAGAGATACGTAGTGACCACATTTGTAAGCTGCATGTTCAGTTATTCGGAAACTACCAAACTGACAGGGTAGTGGAGTGCAATGACATCCATTACGAGAGAATATGTCTCATCGTAGTCGATTCCAGGGCGTTTTGTGAGAAGCCTTGCGCCATAAGGCGAGATTACCATATCTTTTTCTCACTACGCTTTCTAACGAAGACCCATTAGTCAACAGGTTTTATGTTAGGAGGTGTTGGCATCTCTAGCTCGAAAACCTTCCTCTTCGTTAGAGAATCCATCTTAACCTGGATCGCATCTTTCCATTTAGGCCAAAAACTCTCTACGTTGGCATTCATTCATCAACGGAGCGTGGTTCGATATCATCTAACTCAACAAACTCATGTGCAACGAAATACGTAACTACATCATCAATTATGATGGAGTTTCTATCCCACGTCTCATGTACACTAGTGTAAGTTTCATAGAGCTCTATATTCTCAGGAATAGGGTTTGACGTTGAGGCGTCCCCCAACGATAACCATAACCCGGAAGATACTCATGAGACGGATTTTGAGTCATGATGATTAAAGGATTGGAATGTGCCAAAGTATCCTTCGAACCCACGGGCCTCCCACGCATCCTAGCTGGGGCCATGGCCTGTAACGCCAGAGTGCCACTCTCTTTGGCATTGGCGCCATGCCTACCTCCGTGTAGGGTGGCGCGTACGTCCTCTCGTAGGGACGTCCTTCCTTGCAGGCATGTTTGCAGCATATTTGTGTGATCTCGTCACTTTAACAGGGATCAAGATGAGACATAGTGGGGACAGACTACGACAATTCCTGTCGTTCCTGTTGAACATTCATGTTCTTATCTCCCCCTAACGACGGGAAGACTGTCTCATCAAAGTGACATCCGCAAAACTAGCGGTAAGGAGATCGCCTAGCAAGGGCATTTAAGTGGCGGACGATTGTTGGAAGCGCAAATCCAACGTATTTGCCCATTCGTCTGTAAGGACCCATCATAGTGCGCTGTGGCTGCGCAATTGGCACATAAATGGCTCACTCAAATGTGCGTAAGTACAAAAGACGTGTACCCAGTCACTAGCTGTAACGCAGAGGTACATTGAGTGGCGATAGGTCGTAGACGAATTAGCATAGCTGCATGCGATATTGCATCACCCCAAGCGGATGTAAGAAGATTGGTGCGCATTACCAATGTTCGGACTACCATCGTAGTCGTTTCCGTGAGACCAATTGGGTGTGTACATGGGAATGTGATGTCCAACATCAAACCCATTGCAATATCCATCGAAAGTCTTCGATGTAAACTCTCTAGCATAGTCAAATCCAATTGACTGAATAGGATGATTCGGGGAGTGAGCCCGTTGTCACATGATATGTGCTAGGAGTGTAGCATAAGTAGCATTGATAGGTGGACAATGGCACAACACGTGACCGGCGTGTTTGCGTGTCAACCAACATCATGAAATATTTAAGCGTCCGCAAGTTGGTTGAATCAATCCACAAAATCCCTACGGATTCTTTGTAAGAACAGAATGAGTATTGTCATATCCTTTGCATAGGACGGTCTCAGTCCTAATTTCCCTAAGGAATGGGCTTTGTAAAACGAGCGAGAGGCTTTAGAAGCAACCAATGAGGAGTTTGGTTAGGCCTAAGCGTCTGTATCGCTATTAGAAGCAAAATATGTGACTACATCTCCCATCATGGCGTGGGAGCCATGGAAATTAGCATGTATGGCGTCATGGCCACAAGGAGGAACAACCATGACGTTATGCCCATGGTTGGCGCCTTTTATGGCGTCATCTTGCTTCATTTTGCTCAAAAAAATGATGTCCATGTGAAGTCTTTTGTAGACGGATCATCATATCATGACTAGGATGATCTATCCTGTCGTGACAAAGCCAATATGTGTCTAAATCCAAGAGATCTTCTCTCATAAGTTTATTGGATTTAATAGCTCGAATAGTGACATAAAGTCCACTAGAGAGACACATAAACGTCTCTAAGATGCGTCTTTGTTCGCAATCATTAGAGGTAATGCAAAGGAACTCATTTCCGTTCTCTACATGCATTTTCGCATGGAATTCGTTGGCTATTCGTAGGGTACTATTTGCCCTAAGAGCGTAGAGAGTTTCTGTGACAACTGTAATCAAGGTGCCATTTGGCAAGTGGAACTTGGGCTATTCCATGTCCTTAAATTAATACTGATGGTCTAGCCATCGTAGTCACAAAATCATATGCTCAGAATCAAAATTGAGTCATAATGAAGAGAACTCGAAATTTTATTCATAAGTCAACGAAATACATCATTGTTTCTATGATCAAAGAAAATCTAATCCAATAAAAGGAATATGGCAATCGCCTACATCTCTTGAAAATAAAAAGACTTAATCAAAATCGCCAATTTCTGGGTCTTGATCCTTGTAGTCTTCCACCCTTAGATCTAGATCACCATCTTGATCTTCTTGTGCCATGTAATTTGCTTCCCTTGCTTCACGATACGTCTTGTATGCGTTTGCAACATTCTGGGGTGCGGTACATGTTTTAGCCCAATGTTCAGTTGATCCACATCGAAAACAAACATCATCATGGTCAGGCTCCCTTGATCGAGGCGCCATTGGGGCGCGATTTGAACGACCAATTCTCTTGGTGGCGTTACCACCATGGTCGGAGGCTCCACCTCTCTCTCTCTTCACACGTTGACCTCTACGGTTCCGTGCACGCCTCTCTTGGCGATTTCCTTCCTCTTTAGGGCGAATATATGGACCAGAACGTCCAGAATTGTCCCTATCCTTAGGGTTTCGCTCCTTGCGTCCTCCATTGGGGGCGCGACTATAGTTAGACTCCGGAATAGGCTTAGTTCCCACGGGTCTAGCATTATAGTTCTTCACAAGGATATTATCGTGCTTTTCAGCTACGTTCATGGCGCCAATGAGCTCATGAAACCTTGTGATACGTCCTGCATTTACATCAATCCGATAATTCTTTGAAATCATCAATGCAGAGACGGGGAAGGTAGAGAGAGTCTTCTCGATCAACATCGTATCAGTTATGGCTTGGCCACAATACTCCATCAGAGACTTGATACGAAGAGCTTCCGAGTTATAATCAAGCACAGACTTGAAATCACAAAAGCGGAGGCTATGCCATCGCACTTCTAAATCAGGAAGCAGGGAGTCACGAACGTTGCCAAATCGCTGCTCTAGTTCTACCCATAGCTTTCTTGGGTCTTCCTCATTGAGGTATTCATTTTGGAGCGCGTCATTCATGTGCCTTGTCATGAGAATTATGGCCTTAGCTTGTTTTGCTTCAAAAGCAGTAGCTTGCTCGATTGAGAGCACGTTCTGACCAGGCTCTTGGATGGTTTCCAGAATTCCATCAGCCTTAAGATGTTGGCGCACATCTCGGACCCACCTATGGTATCCTGCGCCAGTTGTCTCGAGTGGGACAAAGCTCAACTTGTTCAGGTAACTCATCCTGAAAAACAACACAAGATTAGGGTTAGTTTCGGAGCGAAAAGGCTACCACGAAAAACTATTAAATTTCTGAGCGTAGTCGCTTCCAAGAAATTAGGGATTTTCTGAGCGTAGTCGCTTCCAAGAAAATCCAATTCCAAGAGGGGTTTTGGATTAGATAGAAACGACGATGTATATGGTCAATCGTTTTCTTCTCAACAAACTCTAAGTTTGGAGGACTCTACAAGCTCTAAGCTTGGAGTGAGCGCGAACCCCCACAGTTCGGCTTTTGGTCTCCCCTATGTAGAGAAAGGGGGGGAGAAGAAGGGATTTTGGAAGTCCCCGAGAAAAGAAGAAGAAATTGAAAAAGAACTTCAAAAACGGGAACTTTTAGGAAAAATTACCTTAAAAGATGATCGGAAAAATCGTCGCCGGAAAGTTACTGTAGCGGCCGGAGTACTGTAGCTGCCGGAGTTACTGTAGATGGCCGGAAGTTGGCCGGAAAAGTGGCCGGAAGTTGGCCGGAAAAGTGGCCGGAAGTCTGCCGGAAAAGTGGCCGGAAGTCTGCCGGAAAAGTGGCCGGAAGTCGGCCGGAAAAGTTGCCGGCGGTGGTTGACCGGAGGGTTGACCGGCGTTGACTGTGGTTGACCGGTCTGCTTACGTGGCACAGGTGGCTGACGTGGCTGCTGACTGGATGTCTGCGTGGCTTGCTGACGTGGCAGTTTTCTGGCGGCTCGGCGGCTTGCGGCTTGGCGGCTTGTGGCTTGCGGCTTGGCTTGGGCTTGGCTTGCACGTGGGCTTCGCTGGGCCTGAAGGCGGGCTTGGGCTGCAGGCGGGCTTTGGGCTCGGTTCTGCTTCTCCCCTTTTTTTTTTTTTCTTTTCTTTCTGCCGGTTCGGTGTGAAGATTTTCTGGTGGCCGGTTCGGACGATTCTAGGCCGGTTCCGGTGGAGGATTTTCCGGTTCCGGGTTTCTGGGATGGAGGTGCTGCAGGGATACCAGTATGGCTGCAGGGGGTGGTGAGGAAAGCTTTGAACCGGGTAGGGGAACTTTGGCTTCTTCCGGTGGCCGGTTCGGTGGTTCGCCGGCCGGTTCTGGGGATGGGGCCGCCGGTTTCGGACTCCTGGAGTCGAGATCTTCGAGTTGGGCGGCTGAGGTTTCTGGGATTTGAAGGTTGCGAATTTAGGGTTTCAGGGTTAGGGCTCGTGCTGATAACGTGTTTTAGAGAAACTGAATTTGAGAGGAATTTGCTGTGTATTCTCATTGATAATAGGGGCCTCTTTATATAGAGGATTACAATGCATAGAATCTCAATCATACAAGGAAAGTAATTCTACATTGATTAGGATTCTAGATCCTTCTAATTAAATCCTATTACCACTAGGTCAAGTAACCTAGAGTTTGGGCTAAACACAAATTAGGTTTTCCTTCAACAATGAACACATATTTATCACATCAATAATCTGTTACTTCATAAGTGTACCAAACAAAAACTACACCCCACACTGCTTTGCTTATCTTCTTGGCAAACCCCCCATCCCTTTCACTTCTTTCCAATTCACAGAAGCACACTATTCTCTATTTCACAGATTCGATCCCATCCAAATGACACTAACAAATTTCACAGCTTTTGGTGGCATTCTGATCTCTTGCCTTTGTTAGGGCGAACCCCCACGTGAACCCGATCACAGTGCACTATTTTAGGGCAAAGTTAGGCCGTGCAAAAACACAGTACAGGGAGCGAGAGAAGTCAAACCCTAACGGATCGAAGATACTGTCAAAAACTTACTGAAATTGTGTCCTGCTTCTGAAGTTGACCCACGAACCACATTGATCGAAGTGTGGTCTATGTCAAATTCTTACCTGACTCTTTGATCTTTCAATCCTTTCTACCCATCAAGAGTCGAAGATGGGTTAACTGCTTCAGATTATTGCCATGTGGTCGGTGGTCCTTTCATCAAACCAAATTATTGCTTGGGAAAGAGATTACGATGCCATGCTTTAAAGAGTGAGCAAACCCTAGAGATAGAGGGGATAAAAAATGTTCTTTTGAAAGACATCTAATAGCATCATGGTGGATTATGAATTTGAAGTTTTGAACCGCACAAGGACCAAATTGGTGGTCTAGATTGACAAGTCGTCAATGTACGTTACATACCAAATTGTATGGCAAGAACAAAATTATCATGCTTTACCATTCCATTAATGGTGATCGATGCCTTTTCTTTTTGGCCTTGATGAGGATACCATCATCTTCATCTTTATCTGTGTTCCCCAGTTTAGAAGTTAACTTTGGAGTTGATGGTATATTGTTCATGTTCCCTAGTGGAGCAATTGATGTAAAGCTTAATTTTTTTCTGAACATTATTGAAAAAGTAGGAATCTCTGCAATTATACACTTTGAAGAGTAGGGTCTCTCAAAAGAGAAAAACCAAGAAAGTAAATCCCCAGATGAAAAATGATAGGTTAAACAGGAGTGTGAAATATCATGGTTGTATGTACAATATTATTTTGTCTTTTGCTTGTGGGGTTATAAGTCTACAGAAGCATCTGGAGTCCTTGCAAAGCATCTTTAATTTCTTTCTCGAACTTTGACATATTCCAACCAGGGAATCATTTGGGAGTTTACAGCTCTTCCAAATTGGAACTTTAACGAGGGCTGCCATTTAGTGCCCTTTGATCATATATATTTGGTAGATAAGGAAAAGTAAAAGAGCTAAGGGGATCATTATATGAAAAAAAGATAACTCAATCATTCACATGTAATTAAAACATTAATAATGTGGTAAAAGTACTACTGACAATCAATTTGAACCATTTCACATCACAGACAACTGATCTAGGACAATACAACTCAGACTTTAAAGTTGCACATACTCCTTGATATCACTCTCACTCCAAAAACCTATACTTGACTATATAATCTCACCAACTATTTCTTTCAGTGATCGTTTTGAAGCAAATCTCAGTATAACCGGAAATTATAGACAACAAGCTGTTGAAATCATGGAACAACTACACAAACCTTTCCTAAATGACGTATGAAGGCAATTCGTAGTAGTTTCCATTACTGTCATCAATATCTTGCTCTTTCTGCTCTTCCCAATGATACCGGAGGGTATAGATCATTGCAGAAATTAACCGAAAAATCAGAACCTCCATTGATGCTCCTTGTATCCCCATTAGAAAGAGCTTTGCTATGGAACTGATACTCCTCCATGAAATACCTCTGCATATTTTGACCATTAGAACTTCTCTTCTTCGCCTTAATTGACTCTGTGAGATTCATGTAGCTTGGTTTGCACATATTATTTTCGTCTACCTTGGTAGCGTTGCTAGACGCTATAGTAGGAGATGCAGAAGTAAATGAAGTGGATGACGAGCCCTCGTCCCTTAGAAAATCAGAACTTGGAGTAGAAGACGAGCGAGTTATTGGACTCATTGTTTGAGATGGCCTAGCAGAAATCCTGGTTGTGACAGTATTCCTTCGCACTTTCACTGAGTTCTGTTCTGAAGAACATGGATAAAAGCCAGCAATGTCATCTCCACTTTTCCTGGAATTATAAAGATTCATCTCTGACGGCACAGTTTGGACCTCCTCCATCAGTCTATTTTCCCATGGCTTGGTCGCCATCCAATTTTCTAACCAGTTCCATTCAGAATTGTTATTGCCTACTCTTGGACTCTTAGTAACCTTTGCTGTCTTGTTAGTCCTGCTATATGGACTGGAACATGATCTTGGCCTCTGAAAAAAAAAACAAAATACTGAAGTTGCTTAAAATTCATTCAATAAAGCTAGATATGAGTCATATACATTCAATAAACTAATTCACAATGTGAGAAACTAAAGCCTAGAAGCGAATCATATATCATAAACTTCACAATATTAGACAAACACTAGACTCCTATTCCCAAAAGCATTAGTTTTCAAAGAATAGGTCAACAATGTTTGTTGGGCTAAACGATAAGTTACTGATAGAATTGTTTACTACTGTTCCTCACACGCAACCTTGCCTTGCACGTGGATAACTAGGCAGACAAATAAAAGCAGTATAGGAGCAGCATCACTATGCTTCTTAATATGACATATGATAAGAGTCATAAGACGGCTATGGGGTTAAGAGGTTTCCCAACCCAATGCTTCCTAGAACCAGACTTTGATACCCAGTCAGACACTCGCTACTCCCCATAAGCGTAAGCTCTCAGGGAATGTGGGAATAATGTATACAAACTTGCAAACACATTCAACTTGACCATGTTTTCATACCAAAATGAAAAACAAAAAACAAAAACAAAAAGGCCAAATTGTTACCTGTTGAGAGAGGGAGTATGCAATTGCTCGATCCCTCTTTATGTTTCCTCTTTGCCTCATTTGTAGCTTTGCTCTAACTTCACTCACTGTTCCTGGACTATCACACCATCCTTGCTGAACGATGATGTAAACACAATAATGATACAAAAGATTAATCTCCAACTTCATTAAAAGTTGCTGACAAAATTGCTGATAAAATTGTCAAGAACTTAAGATAATAGGCATAAACAAAGCGTAGAACGCAACAGAGTTGTGATAGTACCTCAGCCTGCTTAACGGGATCATCAGCTTGGGACTGACGTTCATCCAGCAAGTCTTGTGCAGCTTCTGAGGATCTCTGTGCTCGAACTCGAGTCTGAACTCGAACAAGTGCCTGCATGCACCTCAATGTAACAGCTGCTTGCTTCCTGACCCGCCTCCCACGAAATATAGCTTGAAGCCTTACTAATGCTTTCAAGGCCCTTAAAGCCTGCCTTGCCTGCACTCATCACATTAATGATTACCAAATGCAATTCAAAGAAATGAGAGAATGTGCTCACTGAAAGAAAAGAATGAACATTTTGGTATATGCATCAAACAAATAGAATTCATGCCCCTCAAACTCAAAGTTCATGTTGGTTGTCTCATTCATTGGATTTATAGTAATCTAAACAAGCAAATTGTTGATCCCACTTGGTTTTTCCTCTTCACTGTGAAGCTATGAGTCAGCCTCCAATTAAATATAGCTTTAAATATCCACAAACCAAGCAGCTGAATTGCAAAAAGACCAAAAGTTATTCAAACCTAACATTAGTTTTATTCACTTTCCAATACATATCACATTTACTTCAGATTTCTTTCCATCTGAGCTTTTCATTTCAAGACCAGCATCTAAGATTAATCACTCTAGTGTCTAAAAGCTCCGAAAACAGACCCATAAGCAAAAAAAAAAAAGGCTTAAATCTGCTAAAACTTGTCAAGAGGAAATAAAATTGAAGTTATATATCAGACTTGATGAGCTTCAGAAAACCTTACGTGTGCTCATTTTAGCACCTAAACTAGATTCAGTAGAGCCAAATAGTTTGTGTCTTGGCAACCCCAATTCTAAAATAAGAAGTTTTCTTTAAAAGAAACTATAAAAAAAATGTCTTCGACACTCGGAGATCAATCTAGACAGTTGAACAGAATTCAAATTCAGTAATGTCTATGAGACTAAACAATAACAAGAACTCATGGTTATCTATATAAAACATTAACTAAATTAGTACTAATACTCACCAATTCTAAAAGGCTTAAAACTACTAAAACTTGTCCGGAGGAAATAGAATGAAAGCCTTAATCACATTTAAAGAGCGTACGAAAACTTATGTCTTCTCCTTTAGCACATAGATTACTAACAATGTACCCAAAAAGTTGGTATCTTGGCAAATACCCACTTCGAAAATTCAAGTTTTCTTCAAAAGAAAACTATAAAAGATATGTCTGTGACTCTCATAGATCAATCTACACAGTTCTGAACAGAAATTAACCAACTCCACAAACAAACAGGTACTCATAGAGAAATATAAACAGAGCTACTCACCAAGAATCCCCGAAACACGGTTTGGATCCGAATAGAAGCCCACTCTCGCTTGACTATCTTGAAATCTTTAGGCTGAGCCCGAAGCAGAGTAGCCATGGCAGCAGCCAACTCATGATCGACTACATTTGCAGAATCCAACAGCTCTGAACCCGCCACCTTCTTCACACCACCTTTACTAGAAGATCCTAACCCATCCGATGAACTCCTCCATAGCTTCCATTTCTTCTTGCCCTTGTCCTAAAACAATCAAAAACAGAGTCAAAACAGAGGAAACAGAGCAAAGTAGTAAAACAGAGGAGTATGATGAAATGCTTGAGTTACTTGGTCAGTTGTTATGGGCTTTTTGGGATTGATGAGGGACTTGAACCATTTTCCTGGAGTACCCATTTGGAGAAAAACAAACTAATAAACCTTGAGTGGGTTGTGAAAAAGTGTCTCAGAGATATGTTCTACTCTGAAAACTCTGAAGCAGAAGCAGAAGCAGAAGCACAGTGAGCCAAAAGAGAGAGTTGTCCCTCTGGGTTTTTTGGGATTGGGTTTTCAAGAATTTGGAGAACAGATCTATCTCTGTGTTAAAAGAATCGATCAAGGGGCCTCAGAAATCGATTATTTATTTTGGTAAAGGTTTTTAATAGTAATTTGAATTCGAAATTTGAAAAAAGTCAATTAAAGCTTGTAACGGCTAGAAATGAAATAGGGTTTTAATATGCCGCTCCTTCACAAAACGACGACGTATGGACGAAGCTTCCGAACGGGTCAGTGGGAAATGTGGTCCCTCGGGTCCGGTGGCAGGTCGGTTAAAGAGTCAAGTGCACCGGGTCGGGTACGGGTGTCCCTCCTGTCCTAGAAACAGAAAGTAAAACTACATATTCGTCCTGTTTGTAATTTTGGTACCAGAAAATCAAGTGCTATAGCTTTTAGGGTTTGACTGCCCTAAAGTTTGGGACTGCTTTTGATTTATAGCTTGCAACTTAAACAAAGCCTATGCTACTTACTCTCGACGTTAAATAAGTCTTCTGTTGCACTTTGAAGTAGACTGGAGAAGGAATTTCATGTGTTGTCGAATAGTCAATTTGGCCTTAGCCCTTAAGGCCTCTGTATAAAGAAAAGAGTACTAGAGATATATTTTGAGCTAAAATACAATGTAACAAAAATCAAAACTTCTCTTCTCTTCTCTTCTCTTTTCTTCTTTTTCTTCAATCAAAGATTACCTTTGATTAGGAGACTAGGTTACTTTGTCTAAATATTTTCAAATTTTGTACTTAATTTAAGAATATAATAAGCAAAATAAGTCCATAATTTCCGAAAGGGAATGTTTATCATTGACGCTTGATAAAAATGTGAGCAAGAATATTGATCCACCTTGGTTTTGAAGAATTGTCAAATTCTAGAAATTGAGAGAGGGACAGAGGAATTGAACAAATTCAATAGGTGTTATTTGAATTAAGAATACAATACAAGAACATGCATGGAAAGAGGCTTTTGAACTGTATCTCTTCCGATGGTTATTAATATAATAGATACCAAGGAATAGGTCAAACTAACCCTGAAAAGTGGGTTTTTTGTTTTTGTTTTTGTTGTTGTAAGTAGTGGGAAAGGTGCAGTGATTAGGTAGATGACCTCTAGGTCAAGAAAGAACCAACTAGGAAGTTATTCTAGGTAAGTCAGTCCCTTTAAACCTTTTGTACGTACCCTTATGCACGGTGGGGTTTAATCTAAGGAGGAGTCAAATTATGCAATCTTCTGGGGCTAGGAAGTCCCATATATGCAAGTCTAGGTGATAAGTGGAACTTGGGACTAGGTCTTGGTGAAGGAACTGGGGTGTTATTGCTTGCAGTGCGTTCTGGTTTGATTCTTGGTGACAGATTGACTTGCTCAAGTGCCTGAAATTGCAGCCGTGCGGGGTAGTCTCTCACACATCCGATTCGAGGGCCAGCTCCTGTAGTCCATTTGCAAGGCAATCCCCCTGATCCCGAGTCAAATTTTGGTGCTTCCACAATGTCTTGATTGTCATCACTTACTATGGAAGCGTCAACGGCACGCTCATTTTCATTAGTACTCGTCTCCATGTTTGCCGATGGGATATCCTCAAGGGTGCTCATATCTTTACTGGTAGATTCTGAAGGTGGAATATCATCATCTATAGGATGTTTCTGTACGAATAAAGAAACAAAGATAGGATTAGTGACTAGTACGTGGAAAAGAAGTTCCATCAAGGCATCAATCCATTATCAAGCCTTGGCAATATGAAAGTTTATGAATAATTACTTTGACATTTGTCAAGTCCACCTGTTGCTCCTCTAAGAAGCTAATGAACTCCAAAAAGTGCTCTTCTGTCGGGCGATAATGACCACTGTAGCACCATACAGCCTGCACAATATGAAGATTACAGGTGCAAACATTAGTAGGAGAAAAAAACATCTCAAGAAATGTAACGTCCATTTGGCAATGAATTTTGTCTGAATAATTAGAAGCATATATACCTCAAGAACCCCATCAGAAGCAACTAATCTCCCCGCTGCAATTGTGGCACCTCCGGATAGAAAACTGGAGTGCTGGAAATAGCCTTTCTTCTTTTCCGCAACATACATAATCCTCGATGCACTGAGAACAAAGATCCATTTGGAACCCTCAGTAGTAGTCACAAGGTTGCCACTTTGTCTGTATACAAGCTTCCCACTAGCCACTATCACTTCATATATTTCCCTCTCATTCTGTAATAGCAATGTAAGACATCATTTGCCACACATCAAACCCACTACAATTTTAAGATCCATACTCTGTATATTTTAGTACTCACTGGTCCAAGGTACTTGATGCATTGGCGTTGAAGATCCGCTCTTGGACACTTCTCAAGATTTTCTTCTTTACCATCTCCAACATCCAACCTACATTAATTTCAGGTGGAAAATCAGAAAGGTTACAAAAGATAAGCAATAACATTATGGTACAGAAAAATTGGATTTTGTAAAAACTGTACCAGTAGAAGAAAGGTTGAGAGCTCGCACTATTAAACCAGACATCATAATACAAGTGCAGATTATGTCCATATCGATGCCGTGGATCAATCTGTATGTCATAAGAGAAATGAAATGTTAAGGAAAATATTTAGTTAAATTATCAAGCAGTGAACCAAGTGTTCATACAAGCCAATCTCATATTGGGTTTAAGTGTATATAATAAACCTGTCTCACAATGCATTTGACACTTAATGGAATAATGGGATAAATATTCTTAATTGGAGCTTACAGCCTCAAGCCAATGTCTTAAAGCTAATTTCTGAGCCTTCTCATCCTTGGACAAACCCTTCCCAACCTACAATCACATATTCAACGTATTTAATACTCAATGAGGACTAGAAAATAGCAGCTCTTACAAGAAGATATAAATTTTGATTTAGTCAATCATTTTGGTCCATGGTCAAAGCACAATACAAAGACGCAAGTCGATTTTTTATAACATGTCTCAAAGAGGACTGATTGGGTCTAAAGTTTAATTGAATAATATTAAAATATTTTACAATCTTCAAAATCATGTCAAAGCCAAGTAACTTTTACTGCAAGTTATAGAAATTAAGATCACCTTGGCAGCTCTAGTCTTAGCCCTTGCCCATCTGGAAACTGCAGTTTCTGATTCAACAGATTCAAAGAATGAGACAGAGCTCCGCCTAAGTGCAGCAAAGTCTAATGCCTTCCACCTACAAAAATTAGAAGATAATGATTACAAGCATGTAATTTTATGACTGAACTTTAATTACTACAACAAGAACCAGAATGGAAAATGATAACAGAACAAACCATAGCTCCTCGACAACAACAGCACAATCTGCAAGGTTTCGTCTAGTTCGGTAACTCTTGTAAAATTTCTGCAGCTTGATTGCAGCTTCATCAAGCTCGCGTGGGGTCTGTGGAGAAACACAACCTTCTAGCTTGGGTAGCAAAGTTGAAGTATCGAGCTTTAGTTGTCCTGCTTTCCTTTTCTTGTAGCATACAGATTTTTCAAAAACCAATGTATCTAGGCCATAGGATCTGTTGGTGTTGCTTGAATCGGGGTTCTCAAAACTAACTGTTCTTGACATCACCTTCGTTCTCTTGGACACTAAACTGATAGATGTCATTGTCGCCATTCTACAAGTTCTGTCAAAACAAAATGCATGTGCCTCAGAAATATGTGTTTGTATCATAAGAAAATCCACATTCAAGGTAGTGAATCTCATTATCTCCATTAAGATAGACTTAATAGTTTCTCCATGATACAAACTCATACTAAATACTATAACAAGATAAACTAGGAATCTCCGTATCTCTGTGAAAGCCCTTTAGAGACAAACAGCTAGTTAAGTAAAAGAGTTCAAGATGAAGACTGCTCACCTCAATATGAAAACTGATCGATGTCTCCCAATCTGAAGCAATATGCTGGTTTGAGTAGTACCTGTAATCAGATTCTCTGCCTTAAATACTACACAATCCTCTCGAAACAGTGACAATGAAGGGTGTTGAAATTGAAGTTGACTAGTTGGTAGTAGGTACCTTCTAACACGTATTTAGATTTTAGACTAAGATTGCAGAAACTAGAAGAGGCAGCCTGGAAATTAAGTTTTTCCCATTAAACGGGGTTTTCTGAATGGAAAAAGGAAAGATGGCTTTGATTTTAACAACCCACGAGGAGAGGAGAGGTTTGATTCTTGAACTTGAAGGCTTCAAAGTTTCATAGATTAATTCTTGTATATATTTACGTGTATAAAAAGTACATATATTATCATATAATCCCTACTTATTGGCAACACATGCAGATAGAAAGAGAAAGAGGCTAGAGGGGGTCAAACGTATATATAATTATAAATATATAACATTTAAATTCTAGTAATACTTGTCAAGAAAGTGTTCAATGGTTCCAGTAGAGATGTACAGATGGAGATAGAAGGAGATAGAGACAACGTCAAAGGCTGTGAGTCATGACAAGGTTCAAATCCGAAGTCTTGACTAACGAGTCACGACTGGTTCAGGTCCCGATTACCTTCACTCAGATTTTGTTTCCGTACAGATATATATATATATATATTTATATATATATATATATAAACACACAGTTTGTCTCAAGAACGGACATCCGTTAGCTAAGGAACGGATTTTCATATTTTAACCACTTGTCGATTACATATTTACATCTTAACCGTTCAGTTTTTAGGTCCTAATATATAGATCACTTCTGCAAAATTTTTTAGCCAATTGACTATCGTTAAGGCATCCGAAATTGCAATTTACCATTATAAACACAAACAGTTCAGGTTGGACAGATTTAGTTCGTTCATTGATTTTAATCGAGTTCGATACCTTAACGATTATCAAATTAGCTGAAAATTTACAGAAGTGATCTATACATTAGGACCTAAAAACTGAACGGTTAAGATATGAATATGTGATCAAAAATTGGTCAAAATATAGAAATCCATTCCTTCTCCGTTCTTGAACAAAATCCTATATATATCAGTATTAATTAAGCCAATAAGGAATAAGCCTTAAGGTTAAATTTTCAATAATCCTACAATTGCCCTTGACTAATTAAAACTCTAAGACTATAAATTTTAATAGATAATGGATAAAACAGTAAATTAAAAATAGGAAAAAGAAAAACAGGAAAAGAGAAAAAGAAAAGAAGAGAGAGAAGAAACTGTTAATCTCAATGTGGGAGGGCTTTTACTAGACGTGTGAGCAATGAATTACCAATTGTTATTTACCACAAATCCAGAAGCTGTATTATTCCTTATTTTTTATTGCAGTTTGATGAAGAAATAAATTATGTAAAACTAATTTTTTTGGTACAAAAAAACAATAAGAAAAAGCCAATTGACGCGTGTGTAAAGAGGCTAATATATATATATGGTCATATATCACTTATTCACTAGGCACTGGCCCCGCTTCAAAAAACAAAACTAAGCATTGGCCCCAGAAAGGAAAAGTAATGCTCATGTGTCTTTGTAGCCGCGTCTTTTTATTTTCTTTGGTCCATTTTATTAATTTCCATGCATTTACCGGCCGTTTCTTCCAAAAGTTGATTAAGAAATATTGCCCTGACAGCAAGACTTCAAAACTACAGTCAATGATCAGACCCTTCAAAGGTGATCCCTCGAGAAAGAAAGATGAATGCTAGCTGGAGTTGAGGTTTCGACCAAAAAAAAAAGAAGAAGCTGGAGTTGAGGAACATAAACCAATTGTCGTATATGTTAAACAAATAAGGGGTTTTTTTTTTTTTTAAGAAAAAAGAATTTCATAAAATAAAAATTACATAACATGAAAATGACTGGTGATAGACATAAGATCCCCACTCTCCTCTTTAAGAGTAAGTCAACCAGTCAAGTAATTGTTCACTGCCATTGAACATGAGTTTCCACCTGTTGTTTTTCTTGAGAGAAAATTAGATATAAACCCAAAAATATAAGCTTCTATTGAGAAAAACCCATAGATATTTTTCTTTCAATTTACACCCATTCTACATAAGCAAACCTTCCATATAGAGTAGATGTCTATAATTAATAGTTTTTCTCATTCTTTGATATACCTAATATGCCCTTCTGATTATGGAGAGTTAAATTAAGTATCTTGCTTAATCTTATCATCCATTTGAATTTGAAATATTAAGCTAAAATATCAATTCATTTGGACTTTAATTATCATAATCAATTACGTCCTTAATTTCTTCCTTACTTTATATTTTGATTACTGACTTGAGTATATATTTCTACATATGCTCATTACAATAATAGTTCATTTCCAGCACAAATTTCAGTTCTTGTTTTCCTTATATGTAGGTATTTTCTTTTCGAATAGATTTTCAATTTTCTTTTTCTTGATGGGGTCAATTATTGTTTCAAAAGATGGAAAGAGATTTGGATTCAAACACTGGGAGAAAATGTTTTTCTTGCTTGAAAGAAAGGGCGAGGGGCAAGCATGTATGATACTTCTCGCTTGTGTCTATGAAGAACAACCAAAGAAATGTTCTTAAAGAAAAGAAAAGGATTATATTCAAGATGGGGTCAAGAAATGGGAAAAAAACTTTTGTTATTGTGTTTTCACTCTTGGGCTCACATTCGGTGTCTCTCTATATTCTCGAAAGATTTCTAATTGTAAGGTATATATCTTGTTCTTGGATTACTTTTTTTTTTTTAGGTATATTGTCATATTAATCTCATGATAGCTTTTTACTCTCAACTACTACATTTCTAATTTACCTACTAAGTAATTAGATGAAAGTGAGGCTTGAATACCATAAACCTTCAAGCTAAAAAAAGATCGTATCTTCTACAATCATAGGTATAATATAGTTGAAAACCTAATAAAGAGGTATGATACAAAAAAGAAAAAGAAAAAAAAAATTGTAATATAGAGATGTCTGTGTCATACAAAAAAAAAAAAAAAAAACCTCCTATATATCAGATACATACTTGAAATCGAATTAACTAGAAAAAGTGTTTTGATGATCAGATACCTAGCTTATTATATAGGTATACGCATATAGGTATAACATAGAGACTTTCAACCTAATTAACATGGTCAACTCGCAATGATAGAGTACCTAAGAAAGAAGTTGATGTTAAAAATGATTCTAATAAATAGGTTGATATGAAATTTTCTAGAAATCAAGTTAGCTAAACATACCTGTCTAATGATGCGCTTTTGGCAAGCGCATAATTTAACCCTGAAATATCGTTAGTAGTATAAGCAAATAGGGATCGTTCTATCCGGGGATTGAGGATACACTTGTAATTGTGAAACAAATAAAGAAAAGTATTATTTACAAAAATAAAATAAAGAATATAAAGAATAAATATATACAATTGTATAAACAAATAAAGAATTAAAATAATAAAGTATTATTTACAAAAATAAAATAACGAATAAATATATACAAGTAAACACAAATAAGGGGGGATTAGGATTCTTAAAATTAAAATTAAAATAAATAAAATAAAGAAAACGTAAAAACATATATACAAGGGTGTGGATCGCAAGGAACAAAGATCAAAACCACATCCATATGCAAGAAATCCAATTACAATTCCTATAGTTGATTTTAAATGTCATGAGAGAGGAGTTGATCATGTGAAACGTTAAAAGCAAACAATTTCCCATATTTTACTTTTCAATGCTAATTAACCTAAGCGAAAGCACCTAGATCAATCCTATCAAACATGCAATCAAGCCCTAGAAAGCTAGTCAATCATGACATGTTCAACGCATTAGACATAGAGAAAGGCTATCAACTCAAGTGTACAACTTAGTTATGGAAAAGTCCACCTAATTGCAATCCTCTTCAATTAAATTCGATTCTTGTCCAGAACCTTTACTACTTTTGATTCAAGTTACACAAAACGAAAAGTCGATTTCATGTTCTTAAACCTAGCACCAATTACATGCAAATCCTATAAGTGTCGACCCAAATAAGATAAACATATAAAAGTTTTCTGTAAAGCAAATTTAATCGAACAAACTCACATAAGCAACTTAGAATCACAATTATAGAATTCGAAAACTTTATTTAAACATAGAAATTGGGCTTAAACTTTGCCCTAAATGTTAGGTTAACTAGAAACAAGTTCATACGAAATCAAATAAGAAAAACAAAAGATCATTACAAGGAAAAAGAATGAATTACACCGTGAGGGGAGATGGAGATGGAGAGCTAGATGGTTGGATCTTGAATCTTGGAAGCAAGCCTTCAAGGTGGATGATGGAGGATATGATCTTCACGGCTCCTTCTTCTTCTTCCTCTCCTTGCTTGAAAACGCAGAACTTTGCAACTAGAGAATGGAGAAGGAAAATGGAAAGGAAATGTAGAGACAAAGAAGATTAAATGGATGAAGGAATTGGTTTAGGAAAATGGAAAGGAAATGGTGAGACAAGGAGATGAAATGGATGAAGGAATGTGTTTTAGAGTGAGAGGAGAAGGTGTTTATATAGGGAAGAGAAAGAAGAGTGAAATTGGAAAAGATGGAGTAAATTAGTGTGAGTAATGATGGAGAAAACATGATGATTACACCCCAAAACATGGAATGTTTTTGGGTGATGATGATGGTGGATTAGTGTGAGAAATGATGGAGAAAACATGATGATTACACCCTAAAACATTCATGTTTTTGGGTGATGATGATGATGGATTTCCTACTCATTTACTTCAATTTTATCTCCACCATTTGTAGGTAAGTGTGGACATAATGCTCATTTCACCATCATTTACTCCAATGTACCTAAGAAAATAGAAATTGAGTTAAAAATCGATTCGTTAAGGAATTAACTAAGCAAAATGTGAGGAATTAACTATTAAAATACCGCATTAAAATGCTCCTATCATCTAACTTTAGGTTGTAATTAAAAAAAAAAAAACGATCTATTAGTTGGGTTAAAAACTTTAAACTTCTACCTTTAGGTTAGGTTGCAAGCAAAACAGAAAGTTCCTTTTAAAATAGAAAGTTTAAATTATCAAAAAGTAAATATCACATTCACTTAAATCTATATAACTTTTGATTTCAGAAAATTATGCATGTAAAAAAAATCCATAATTCTAGCAATCATGATGAATTTAATGAAAATTGCGATAATAATGGGACTAATAAAAAAGATCTACAATTAAGGTATTAAAGATGACGTTAATTTTGCTAGTTGATTTATGTTTGTCAGATTTAAATTATGGCAATTTGTGTAATTCTTTAAAAAATGAAATCTAATATTTTATCCTAGTTGGCAATAATTGGGTGTAGATTGAAAAGAAACAATAAGTGGGTTTTTTTCCATTAAATATTCTAGAAATTGGGTGTATAATGAAATGCCCCTTTTCTTGACCAGTCAAGACTGTTCATCGATTTTTTCTTACATAAATGAAAAATTAGGAATAAGTACAATACAACGTTATTTAGTTGTTGTACGAGAATTTCGGTTTCTAATAGATTTTTATTTTCGAAACAAACGTAATTTAGGGTGTCGTGAAAATTGACTTTTTATACGTTTGGAATTTAGGAAAAATTCTTCCACGAAAGTTGTAGAGCTCATCGATACAATCTCGTGCATATATAGAATGCAATATTCAGAGTTCGTATGAATTTATTATGAATTTTTGAAATCTAGAAATTTTCTATAAATAGCAAAAAAAATGGGCCAATGATAAAAGAGGTCATTTTAAAGTGTCTTATTATAATTCAGGATACACAAATGTCTCCATGATAATTAAGGTCACCACTTTACGACCTACCACTAGAGTTGAACTTAATTACAAAAATTGCCACCGTGGCTCTCTCTCCTCCCTCCTGTTACCCAAGCCTGTCTGAACCCTTCTCCATTCGGACTCAGACCATTACTCTCTCTCTCTCTCTCTCTCTGATCGGAGCCAGCCATGTCCGTCGGAATCGTCACGCTCGAAATGCAGAGCCACAACTCCACGAGTAGCGACGCCATGAGCGGAGCGACGCCGGAAGTGAACCATTCGCCATACCGGAAACTCAACTCGATCAAGAGATAAGATCAATACAGGCCGAGTCTCGAGTTGTAGCCACTGCCGCAGATCGCAAAGCCGCCGCGGCTTCAGAACCCGATTCGCCGTCGCCGATGACATCTTGAGATTTTCCGATCCACGCCATGAGTTTCATCTTCGCAAACGGAAAACACCCGCAGGTTTGTAAACTTGATTGAATTTATGGTTTCATTATCTCTACTATCATAAGAATTACTTTTCCTATAGTTTCAATTAGTTGAAAATTTACATGATTTGTGAAGTTGTTCATGGAAATATTGCAATTTTTTTTTCTTTGTTCGCTGTTTTTGGCAAGGTTGATCTAAGGTATATTTTATTGTTACTCACCATGACTGGTGATGCCGACGGTCTGAGAGATTGTTAAGAGTATAAGCTTGTTGTTGAATTTGTTTCATATTATTAGTATTATCAATGCTTATGCAACAGTAAGAGTAATAATTGGTACTTCTCCCTGAATTAATTGTGAATTGGAGAAACTTATTGTGTTTGTTTCACTTCCAGAGATTAGAGGAACATTGGTCCTTTTATTGTTGAAAGGGATTTTGCATGGTTATAGACTTATAGGTGGTGAAAAACTCCAAGTCAAGTCTATTTGTGTTTATGTTTTGTCAGAAGACAGACTATTTGCAAAATTGGATTCTCCTGGGGCACCCCAATATTATAAGCTTCTGTATATCGAATTGGCTAATTGAAGTTCTCGACCTTCTTTGTCTTATTTACTGCACAGTTTTCACCTCCGCATCTTATATGCTTTCGAATTGCATTTGTTGGTTTCGTAATTGATACTTTAATCACTATACTAACCAAGTAACTGACCATGTCACTAACCAAGTAACTGTCAGTAGCCAAGTTGATAGCCAAGTCACTGTTAATCACATGTCACTGACCAAGTAACTGACCATGTCACTAACCAAGTAACTATCAGTAGCCAAGTCACAAGTTAATAGCCAAGTCACTGTTAATCACATGTCACTAACCAAGTAACTTACCATGTCACTAACCAAGTAACTGTCAGTAGCCAGGTCACTGTTAATCACATGTCACTAACCAAGTAACTGACCATGTCACTAACCAAGTAACTGTCAGTAGCCAAGTCACAAGTTAATAGCCAAGTCACTGTTAATCACATGTCACTAACTAAGTAACTGACCATGTCACTAACCAAGTAACTGACCATGTCACTAACCAAGTAACTGTCAGTAACCAAGTCACAACCAAGTAACTAAGTAACTGACCATGTCACTAACCAAGTAACTGTCAGTAACCAAGTCACAACCAAGTAACTAAGCAACTGACCATGTCACTAACCAAGTAACTGTCAGTAGCCAAGTCACAAGTTAATAGCCAAGTCACTGTTAATCACATGTCACTGGCTATGTCACCGGCCAAGTTATTGTTAACCTCAAGTCACTGACCATGTCACTAGCCAAGTTGTATGTCACTTACCATGTCATTGTTATACACGTCTATGACCATGTCACTATGAATTCCTGGCCAAGTCACTGTCAATCCCTTACCAAGTTACTGGTCATATCACTGGCTATGTCACTGGCCAAGTTATTGTTAACCTCAAGTCATCGACAAAGTCACTGATCATGTCACTAGTCAAGTTGCATTTCACTTACTATGGCATTGTTATACACGTCCATTATCATGTCACTGTCAATCTCTGACCAAGTCACTGTCAATTCCTGGCCAAGTCGATCATGTCACTATCAATCCTTGTTGTATTGATTGCAAGGCATATCAGCATATGTTCTAATGGCTACATTGCATTCATTATATATACGTGAAAAAAAAAAGTGTACAACAACCAACATTATCCACGAAGGATAATGGTACACAAAAGTAGTACATAGTCTACAACTAGGAACCTTATAGATTCAAATATATAGAGTTATATTATAATTCAGTAACTCGAGTATCATTGGCAATAAAAGCCCGTAATACATCCCCCTATTAGTTCAAAGTATTGATATCTCAAGTATCAATATTTGTGACAGTAACATTACTCCACTAAAATCATACTTCCATAATTTTTGGATCATTCCAGGGTCCCTTGCAGACCTAAGCACCCGCCTTCATTTGGACATGAGCAATCTCCCCCAAGGAAGTTAGGAAGTTGACTGTTTAAATAGAAAGTTGCTAAAATCAGTTCAGTAACTCGAGCCATGAATCCAATCCATAACCGCGTTGTTGGTGGAGCTGTTATCCTTGTACTCCAACTCTCATTGAAAGCCAAACAACCACCAATCACCATATCGAACACCATCAGATAATGAAATCAAACATGACAGATCTTAGCAAGCAGCATAAACTTGTAATGAGAAAGTAAACTACCGAGGACTGGTTCATTGGCTTTAATACAAATATTTGCTCCATTGCTCAATAGTGTGTTCCCTGTTCATTCAGAGGCATATTATAATCATAAACAATAATTTTACTTCACATGCAGGCGAGATGGGGAGGACCAGAAAAGGATACGTCAGACATAAGGTTCAAAATAACATTAACACTAACCTTGAGAAAAATACCACAATCTGTCACATGAACAAGTCCCTACATCTCATTATATGTGAAAAGTTAGAGAATAATCATAATATTATCAATAGAACGTGAAGATAAAACGAAGCATGATTTAATTTAGATCCCAATATGCACCTTCATGATACCAACCATGAGAAGTGCTCTCCGTGCAAGACATTGCTTCTGCAGACAATAGTATAAATCAGAAAGGCCAATAATTGAGCTTTTGCATATCTAGCACTACAAAGAGGTTTTGAGAAGGCTCATCCACATATTATCTTCACAGTAATTCATGTTTCACTAAACCCTTTCTAACATCAAACAACACCAAGGTCAACTCATACCCTTATATTGTGCTATCTTCACAAATTGTTTTCTAAACCTTTGCATAATCAAAGAGAAGAGAAGCTTTACCCTTCATGTTACATCGCTAAAACATAAAGGGATTCTTTATATTAATCATTAAATCTTTTCAAGAATGTGGTTACTCTAGACCTTCCTTAAATCAAAAGAAAGCTATAATAGTACCCTTTAAGAACTATTTCTCTGCATATTAGCCGTTGTTGCAAGAGTACGTACCTCTTTATGCTCTTTGAGAGTATAGGTTTGCGATCCAATGTCTTTATTTTTATCTCAACAGTAGGTTCAGACCCATCCATCAGCTCACTCATTGGAATATGTTTAGCACCATTACTCTTCTCAGCTCATCGTGATCCCTACAAAGATGCAAGAATAGAAATCAAGATCATTGTACTTCTTTTTCTCCTCCTGTATGATTTTCCATAATCTAAACCACTATGGTAAACATAATTTCACTTAAAAACAAACTCTTACTCACTGCTCTACACTAACAGAACTAAACTTAATTCCAAGTCTGCAAACATATAAGACAAACAAAAAACTGAACACTATGACATTGTATATCAAATCTAAAGCTACAAATATGCTCCACGAATGGCAACCAACCATTAAGTTACAATGTATATTAGCACTATATAGATAGTTCCAATTGACGGCACCCACAACCCATTTCAATCCATTACCACCAGTCAACATAAACGTCAAACTCTTTTTCTCATTAAACAATTCATTCCTTTCTTGGCTATGATTATAAAGCTTGAGCTGAAAATTGATGAAAGTGTAAATATACAGGAATACAAATTTGGTGACCTGGGGACCATTTCTAAGTTTCTTCAATGGTATTATGCCTCTTACTGTCCTTCTCGCTCACCAATGCAAAAATACCTGCAAAAACCACCAATCACAAACCCGAATAAAAAACCCTCAATCATGTCCAAGGTCTTGTTTACGTACGCATCAAATAGGCTACAGCCGGTATTGGCAGCGGCTTCTCCGCAGCAGATACAGAAGTCGAGGTGGCGGGATGTGATTGGTCTGTCATCACGGTGATAGAGGCAGAAGTCGATGGTGGCGCGAGGCATGGTGGTGTGAAGTGGAGTCGACGATGACGACACGTATTGAAAGCGCGCCGATTCGAAACGACGTTGCAGCAAGCGAGAGTGGATAAGCGAGGGTTTTGAAATTCGAATCGTCGGCGAGCGATGGGTATGTTGCTTACGTGATGAGATCGGAGGGAGAGGAAGTGGAGGAGCTGAGCTGAACGATCTGGAGGGATCCGATTACCGGCGAGTAGTCACCGCTTCAAGAACTCGTACACCGATTCCAAAGACGCGTTGTTCTTCGCCATTCACACTCTCTCGAGGTCTGTGTCTCTGTGTGGAGGAGGAGAAGAAGATACTGAAGGTAGAGAGAGAGAGAGAGAGAGTTGGCTTTAAGGGTAGAATGGGAATCAAAAAAATAAAAAAACTGACCCTTTTTAACATCACCTTATTATTTATAGGGACTAAATTAATATTACTAACAATTCATTATAGACATTTTTATCAAGTGAGAAACTAGGTGACATTTTTATCATTTCATATTCTAATATGACATTTTCTATCATTTCCTTAAAAAAAATTCCCTTTTGTTTCAAAGGACGAAATTTTTTTCTTTTTTTCATTCCCCCCCCCCCCTCAGTTCTCTCTCTCTCTCTCTCTCTCTCTCTCTCGCGCTCCGTCCGACCAGGATTTTTCTCCCTCCTCCCGCGTCTTTCTACCACAGTCCTGGCTCCCCCGAGGTAGCCTCGCCTTGCCCAGCCGCTCCGTGGCGTCAGCCCATCCATCCGTTGCCCCAGGCCGAGATCGAAGCAACCCCAGGTGGAGCAAATCAGACCCAATCCGATCATCGTCCTTCGTCGCATCTCTCTCTCTCTCTCTCTCTCTCTCTCTCTCTCTCTCTCTCTCTCTCTCTCTCTCTCTCCACACAACACGCTGATGTCAGCCACGATAGGTACCTGCCGAGCTGGCAGCCAGCGAGACTGGTCAAGAAATATGTCAAGGCTTTGCCTTTTTTCTTGACCTCAGTCAAGGAAAGCCAAACCTTAGCTGGGCAAGATTGGGGCGGTGGAGGGATGATTTTCCCCTTGCCCGGTCAACACATCATCAATCCTTGCTGGTGCCAGGTCAAAACTACACCGGTGAACTTGCTCTAAAAACCACCATAGTTACAGGTCCATCATCAATGATGATATCCATGAGCCAAACAAGTCTGACCCCTAACCAACCTAATCGCCCATTTTCTCATGCTACAAAACAGTACCAATCCCAAGAGTCATGACAAATTTCTATCGCCAACACTAAGAACAACCAAGCAGTCATCCTCCTCTGCACCGTGCCCAAAACAGCCAGACCAAGTCCAAGTTGTATTGACAACACACATGCAATCCTCAAGAATAATGCAAATTAATGGCACGTCAGTCCATTTGACCCATGAGTCACAATACATCCTTACCGCCAACCTCAAGAAGAAAATTACCCCATTCAACATCGCGACCCAAAACAGCCAGACCATGTGCAGGAGCTCTTCCCCAATACTTTGATCATAAGAACATATTGAGAATAAGTAGAACATACTGAGAATAAGTAGAATAGTCCTTAGAAATGGCACCCTAACAATGGCACATAAACAGTACCAAAACCCACAAACCCTAACTCAAAAGAGTAGGGACCTTGACCTAGCCAAAAACTAACTAACAAAACCAAAATAAGAAATCAAAGAACAATGAAAAATCAAAGCAGATGAAACAAACTTTTCTCTTCCACATCAAAGCTTCCGACTCCGGCCACCCAAAAACCACCGCAATGAAATTGAAGATCCTAGTTTCCTTAATCACCAATCCCATACACCCATGCTGAGACCGAGGATTGGACCACCATTCCTTTTATCTGATACCAAGTATATACAAATATAGAACTGCTTAATATTTGATGATGCCAATATCGGTAACGCATCAGGAGGGTTTTCTTTTGAAACAACAAGCACCCTTGCAAAATGATTTTGCATGTCGGACTTGTTTTTCCCCTGATGGTGTAATTGTGCTACAAATCCCTGAAATTCGTTACAGGTTGATCAAACTCCGCAGTGGCAGCCAAGATACTTATATTTGGATCATGATCAGCAAGAACAAGTATTAAATCTTCCAACAGGGCTCCATATTGAGGACAAACCACTACCGGGATCAGATGTTATTTTTCACAGTATATTGAAATGTCCCATTTTCTACATAGATTAAGCAATTGGAATGTGAAATTCATCACTGTTTAAGCAAAATCATACCATCATAGCCATATGTACACGCCAAAATTGGTGTCAGAATAACCTGTGAGTGTTAGAACTCTAAATCCAGAAATGATTCAGGCCAATATTGGCCAGAAATTGTATTCGATCAATTCATTTATCCATGAGTTGTACATCGATTTATTTGTACTAGATGTTCCAGTCCTGCTTTGTCTAAATTCCTTGCTTATATGTGGCGCTGCAGGCATCCATGTTGCTTGAAGAAGGAAGATAAATTCCAGCCTGGTTTTGTTTTGAGTGGGGATTCCATCTTTTTCCACCAAAGGTGAGATTCCTGCAAATTGATTGTGGCAGCTGAAAACCGCTCATTGCATCTCGGACGGATTCAGCTATGGCTTTCACATGAAGTCCCTCCCCTGCTGAAGATAACAAATTTCCCTTCCACCGTCTGATAGAATGACAATGACCCGCTGCAATCTAACGATACTCCAAACTCTAAAGAATCAAGATGCATTAACTAAAAAGGTCGTAAGATACTACAACATGAGAAATATACTTTAAAAGTATCAGTATTAAGCCGAACAATTGCATTTGAAGTTCTAATACAAAAAAAGCTATATCTAGGATTACAATATCATAATACATCACAAAATCAAAATGTTGGTGTACTTACAGTTTTACAGTGTCAATCAGCATTTGACCCACACAGTAGTGTTTGACAAAAGCACAAACACTCATTTGGACAAGGTATTGAGACGGTGAAACCACAGTGACACAACTTGTGCTGTATTGACAAAGGGCCTTCTTACCTGGGTAGGTCTTCTGGGTATCAAATTTCCACTTCTGTATGTTGTCATTATTGCAATTTGCAAACTGCTTTGAGACAACCCCAAATTGTTGCAGCTTTCCTCAAACATAGTACATTTAAGAAAACAAATTCCACCCGAAGTGTGTGAGAACTGTATACCGTTTTTCAAATTTACAGTGGGCGACATATTGAGAGAAGCGACTGCTAATACTGTACTCTCTCGTCGCTATTAAAATGAAGGGTCTCAATAACTCTGAGGGTGGACTCTAAGTTTTTTACGGTCGAAATATTTCTACCAGAAGCGGTACGATCCTGCTCTGAAGATACAACTGGTGAACTTCTTTGGACAGAAGAAATTTTACCTAGTGTTCCAGGACTTGCCTCTGTGGTTTGAGGGCGAGAGGGCTCGGATTCACTGCCAACAATTACTGCATCCCGACTGCTAGAAACTACAGCCCTCCTTGATGATCCAGTTGACCGCAAAAAACTAGAACTTGATAACTGCACAAATCCAAGAAAAACGACAAATTACATTAATCCAATTATACACTTAGCCAAATCATGATGACGACTGAAATGAAACAACCTAGGTGTAAAGCTGCTACAGCTGAAGATCTGATCAATAAAAAGCAACACAAAATCAGAACAGAAACAAAGATACTTGCCATTGCGTCTTTAGACACAGATGGATCATTTGCAACAGGACTTTTTTGTTTAGACAAGCTTCCAGGATTTACAATCGGTCCAGAATTTCTCCTACGTGAGGGATCTGCCAACGACCAACCAGTAGGTCTAACTTCCTCCCCACCTGCAAAACATTAATTAAAAATAAATACATAAATAACATCTTGGTTAATGAAGACATTACATCCATAAATACTGGAATCGAGTCCAACTTCAATAGTTAGAGAAAAGAATCTGGAAAAATATAAAACCATATACAATAAACAGCAAATTTCAACCACAGAGAAAACAATGGCTGAAATTTCTGAGAGACTATACTAAGTAAATACGCAAACATTAAAAAGAAAGCTTTTCCACGTAAATATGACAGTGATTGAGAAAATGAATGATTATACAATTACCTGATTGTCTTTCAACATTTGCAACAACTGGAGGCAGTCCAGAGCTTGGTCCAGCACCACCCTATAAAATAGTGAATAATATAAGATAACAAGTTAACTTAAGGATGTGCTCAAATTGTCAATTTGAGCGAGAATGTTTTAGGAATGTTATATTTTTTTATCTCTACTAACAGAGCATATATAAACATCTACAAAAAACTCTATTATTACAAAAAGCAATATTCCTAATATAAGGCATGATTTAAGCCAGCCTTTCGGGGTTGTCTGCCACCTTTGTCTGCAACCTTTGTCTGCCACCTTTGTCGGTCCAACACTCCCCCTCAAGTTGGTGCATACAGATCACGGATGCCCAACTTGTCAAGTGAGTCATAAAAAGCTTTACTCGATAGAGCCTTTGTAAGAATATCCGCCAATTGCTCTTCAGTAGGAACGAAGGGAAACAAAATGACCTGTGCATCCAGCTTCTCTTTAATGAAGTGTCGATCTACCTCTACATGTTTCGTATGATCATGTTGAACTGGATTATGAGCAATTTCAATTGCAGCCTTATTATCACAATAAAGCGGCATAGCCTTTTTTTGCATGAACCCCAAATCTCTCAACAAATTTCTCAACCACAACATCTCACAAAGTCCTCGGGCCATTCCTCTATATTCTGCTTCTGCACTGGAGCGAGCCACCACCTTTTGTTTCTTGCTCTTCCAAGTAACCAAATTACCACCCACAAATGTGAAGTAGCCCGAAGTAGACCTGCGATCTGTAATATTACCTGCCCAGTCTGCATCTGTATATCCGGAAACATCCAAGTGATTGTATTTTGAAAAAATTAATCCCTTCCCTGGAGCAGACTTTAAATACTGCAAAATACGAAATACAGCATCCATATGGGCTTCACTGGGATTATGCATAAACTGACTCACCACACTAACTGCATAAGCTAAATCTGGTCTAGTGTGGGATAAATAAATCAACCGTCCAACTAACCTCTGGTATCTCCCATTATTTGTAGGTACTTGATCTATATACTCTGCTAACCGATGGTTCTGCTCGATAGGAGTAGCAGCCGGTTTACAATCAAGCATACCTGTTTCTGCCAGCAAGTCTAGGACATACTTTCTCTGACTCAACACAATACAATCCTTGCCACGAGCAACTTCAATTCCTAAGAAATATTTCAAATTACCCAAATCTTTCATCTCAAATTCAGAGGACAACTGACCTTGTAACCTTTGAATTTCCTCAATGTCATCACCTGTCACAACCATGTCATCAACATAGATAATCAAGGCAGTCACTTTACCACACCGATATTTAAGAAACAAGGTATGATCTGAATTGCTCTGTCGATACCCAATTTTCTTCATGAACTTGGTGAACCGGCCAAACCAAGCTCTGGGAGACTGCTTCAAGCCATAAAGCGACTTCTTCAATTTGCACACCACATGCTCTCCAGTGGAAGTACCATATCCAGGAGGCAAATCCATATAAACTTCTTCATGCAGATCACCATGCAAGAATGCATTCTTAACATCAAACTGTTGCAAAGGCCAATCAAGATTAGCAGCTAATGAGAGAAGTACCCGAATTGTGTTAATTTTGGCCACTGGTGCAAATGTCTCATCATAATCCACTCCATACTTCTGAGTATACCCTTTAGCCACTAATCTCGCCTTGTACCGATCCACTGAACCATCCGAATTATGTTTCACTGTATACACCCACCGACAACCAACTGTCTTCTTCCCTGGTGGTAATGACACCAACTCCCACGTACAATTCTTCTCAAGAGCATCCATCTCGACTGTCATTGCTTTCATCCACTTCTCATCCTTCATGGCATCCTGCACTTTACTAGGAAGAGACACAGAAGATAATTGATTCACAAAGGCTACATATGGTTTAGATAACCTATGGGTCGACACATAATTAGCAACAGGGTATTTAGTCTTAGCACTTAGAGTAGGTTCATAGTGTTTCGGAGGTTGACCACGGGTTGAACGACTGGGTAAGGTTTTGGTAGGAACACTACCTGACACAAAATGACTTTTAGACAAGGAAGGATTGGGACATACCTCGGGTGATGATTGAGCAGGTGAGACCGCTGAAGAGGAGGGAAAGACTGAAGCATTGTCTAAAACACCATCTGAAGACGGTAGAACCTCATCCTCCACTTGATCAAAAATTGTCTCCCCAGCCGACTGGTCAGACTGATCCGGTTGACCAGTTGGTAATACATTGCTCAAAGCTTCTTCTCTGGATGAACCCCTGTTTTCCCTATTTTCCTTCTCAATATTAGACGATGGGTCCTCCAACTCTGAGAACTCATATGCCAGACACTCATTTTGCCTATTAGACAAATCTTCATAATAACAAGACTTCTCCCCCTTACTAGGAGTCACAGGAGGCAAGAAATAACAAACATCTTCACTGAAAGTAACATCCATGGTGACATAAAACTTCTGGGATTGAGGGTGATAACATTTGTAACCTTTCTGATGAGACCCATACCCAACAAACACACACTTAAGGGCTCTAGCATCCAATTTTGTCCTTTGATTTTTATACAAATGAACATAGGCAACACAACCAAAGACACGAGCAGGAAGGGTATTAGATGATGGGATAGAAACATAGTTAGACAAGACCTCAAGTGGGACACAACCTTGAAGAGGAGCAGATGGAAGGCGATTGATAAGATGAGAAGCACACAAAACAGCTTCTCCCCAGAGGTACTTAGGCATGTTAGCACTAAGCAAAAGAGATCAAGCCATATCCAAAAGGTGACGATTTTTCCGTTCAGACACCCCATTTTGCTCTGGTGTCTGTGGACAGGAAGTTTGATGGATTATGCCATGGTGTTGGAAATATTCATGAAAAGAATGATTAATAAACTCACCCCCATTATCGGAACGAAAAACCTTAACATGAGCATCATATTGAGTACGAACAAGACTATGAAATGCTGTAAAGGCAGAGAAGACAGAATCTTTGGACTTAAGTAGAACCACCCAAGATAATCGGATAAAGTCATCGATGAATAACACAAAATATCGCATTCCAGAAAGGGTAGAATGTTTAGAAGGACCCCACAAGTCTGAATGAATTAACTCAAAAGGCATAGTACTAGAATGAAAGCTCGAAGGATAACTAGACCTATGACTCTTAGCCAAAGCACAAGTTTCACAATGCAAGCTAGAATCACTTATTCCCAAAAATAACGAAGGCATGGACTTCTTCATAACTCCAAAAGATGGGTGACCCAAACGCCTGTGCCACAACCATAACTCACTCAGTCGATCAGAACTCGATGTCAGGGCTAAAGGTTGTTCTGGTTCTTGTGTTTGTCCTGCGTACATGCAATCCAAATGAAACAGTCTCCCCCTCAGGTCTCCCTTGCCCATGATCACCCGATTGCATAGATTCTGAAAAACAACATACATTGGATAAAAGGTTACTGAGCACTTATTCTGTGAATTCAATTGAGATACAGATAACAGATGATGAGACAACGAGGGCACATAAAGGACATCATGTAAAATAATGGATGGTGTAACTTGAATAGACCCAATACCTAAGACCGGAAAAGACACACCATTTGCATTAGAGACATGAGATATAGAAGGAGATGACATAGACACAAAGAAAGACTTGTCGTAGGTCATATGATCGGATGCACCAGAATCAATTATCCATGTATCACTACCAGTAAAGTCAGAAATATGTAAAGCAATACCAATTTTACCTCGAGTTTCCTTAGTCAAGGAAACATTACCCTTAGAGAGGTCTCGCCCTTCGACACCATAGAAATCAGGTTCTGGCACCATTTGGATTGCTGCTTTGCCTCTCTGACCTCTACTTCCTCCAGTATTACTTCCTCCTCTCCAACCGGAATTGTTCGAATTAAACCTTCGCAGCTTAGGGCATTCATTCTTGAAATGACCAACTTCCTTACAATAGTTGCAAGTCATTTGGTTATTAACCGGAACCAGCCCTCGGCTATAATTCTGATTCTGTTGGTACACCTGGCTCCGAGGTCGATAGTGATTTAGAGATGGGACATGAGATGAACTCCCATACTGAGGAGACAAAGATTGAGGTGATCTAGCCTGGACTGCTAAAACTGAAATGTCAGTATGAAGACCCTTGGCAGCAACTTTGTTGGCTTCATCTTTTCGAATATAAGCAAAGGCTTGCTCCAACGTTGGAGGAGTTGCAAGACGCAATAACTCATTCTTTGCCCCTTCGAAATGAGGATCGAGACCAGCAAGAAAGACATGAACACGCATCTTATCTTGCTCACTCCTGTAGGTAGTGATGTCTGCTTCACAAGTCATAGGATTAGGATTTCTCTGATCAAGCTCCTGCCAGATTGTCTTCAAATTTGCATAAAATGTTGCAACAGGCTGTCCACTTTGAGTTATTTTGAAAGCTTTGACATTTAATTCATGAACACGGGCAAAGTCACTTCCATCATAATAAGTAGCAGCAACAGAGTTCCAAATTGCTCTGGGAGAATCAAAATTAGCAAATAACTGCATTACCTCTGGAGTCATTGCTTTTAGAAGAATTCCCATCACGTTAGTATTTGCTGTGTCCCATTCATCAGCTTTTGGTCCTGCAGCAGGTCTTGCAGTGCTACCAATAACATAACTCCACTTTCCAATCCCTTGAATATGGATCTTCATAAACCTGTGCCATAACTGATAATTTGTGCCATCAAGCTTGATGCCAAAGCTTGAGTTATCTGTTACATTTTGAACAATCACAACTTCACGAGCCACAGATGTAGATGTAGCTCCTGTAGCCTGAGGATCACTTACGATCAAATCCACCATCTTACTTACTTACCTTTTTTTTTTTTTTTTTTTTTTTTTTTTTTTTTTTTTTTTTTTTGCTAATGCATAAAATTTTCTATTATCCTTCTAATAAATGAAGTTCAATAGTTGAGCCAGAACTTCATCCATCAGAAAACCAAATACAAGCTGTACACAAGCCAAATCCAGCACACAGAAAACAAAGAGAGGCGAAGGGTGACAGGAGGCTTGGAGCCGCGCGGGGCCGGGATCTGCGCAGGCGGGGCCGAGTGGACTGCGCTCGTGGGCAGGCGCAGTTTTGCCGACTTGGGTGTTGCAACAGCGGCGGTGGGTGGAGACTGGAGGCTGCGGTGGAGCTGGTTTGCAGGCTTGCAGGGGCCGCTGTGATGGATGACGCCGATCTGGGATGGATGCGATCAGAGGTGATCAGGATGAGAAACCAAGGACTGGAGTTATCTGTTGGGATACGAGCCCAGGATGGCTGCTGGGATAAGAGCCCAGGAGGATGAAGTACGGGCGTCGTAGCACTGGAGGCTCGGAGATCAACAGGTATGCTTTGTGCTTTTCTTGAGAAAACAGGTTATGGGTTTATGGGTTTCAGATAGTGTTTGATCAGAAGAAAAGAATTGGCTAGAGTGTCAAACAAAAGAATTAACCAATTTGTATTAAACAAAAGAACCCAAAAGAACTCAAAAGAACCCGAGAAACAAAAGAAAAAAACACAGCGGAACAGATTCCAAATTGGATCTCTGCTTTGATACCATGTCAATTTGAGCGAGAATGTTTTAGGAATGTTATATTTTTTGATCTCTACTAACAGAGCATATATAAACATCTACAAAAAACTCTATTATTACAAAAAGCAATATTCCTAATATAAGGCATGATTTAAGCCAGCCTTTCGGGGTTGTCTGCCACCTTTGTCTGCAACCTTTGTCTGCCACCTTTGTCGGTCCAACACAAATAGTATATCTGTGTCACTTACAGGAGCACGAGTAGGAGGTGTGGCAATCTGCGACTGCTGATATTTCAAGATCGTCCAATCAAAGACATAATCAAACTGAAAACCTGGCCTAATAAGACAGCAATATGTTAAGAACTCTACAAAAAGACCACTACAGCACTTTCGTTTCACTGATCTTCTCATACTTCTGCTTTTTAGTTCCAGCCTTCAATCCCTGCCATGGAAGACTATCCAAAACACAAAGTCATGACATAATTGAATATGCAAAAGAATAAAAAGAAAAAATACCAGCAGGTGCAATATTTACCTTCCTCTTAGGAAGTACATAAGCACATATCCAAGTGACTCGAGATCATCCCTTCGGCTTTGTTCTATACATCAACAATTACAAGATCAGAGTCGGCTAGAGGGAGAGAAAAAGGGAAGTGGGAGAGAGAGAGAGAGACAGAGAGATACAGAGAGAGACATATAGCTTACCAATGCCAAGATGAGTATTCATGCTTGCATATCTTGCTGTCCCAGTCAAATTCTTATTATCTCTGAATTAACATGAGCACATCAAAACTATAGATAAACTAACTAAGAAAATGTCATTTCATATCAAAACACCCAAGACAATGGGATCGGCAAGGCAGATAAATATAACAGGATTAAACTAGGGCAGGTGCCAACTGAACACTTGTTCAGAAATAAATGGATTATGTAAGCAATATCGTGTGGTCTGATTACCTTACAGTACTGCACATCACAAGTCTCACTAAACCAATTCATAATCAACCAAATTTATGTTAAAAAACTTATTCCAAAAAGTGGATCTCATTCATTTGGGGTAGACACCGACCAACTACAGCCTCAATCCAGGCCTTGACGGTAACTAAATACAAGAACATGAAAAAAATATCCTCATACCTCCAAAACATCTCTAGTCAAAAACTAAATCACTGAAAATGCTTTCCTTGCTCCTTTAAATAATTCTACTTAAAATGACATAAAATACTGGCTGAAGAAACCTGCTCTAGAGCAATCATAAACTGCCCAAACTTGAATCAAAATCCGATACGCAGTGCAAGTTTGTATCCTGTCTTTATGTAAAAAAAAGGAGGTTTGACCATAACCTATCTGATCAAGTCATATTTTTAACCTATGGAAGTAATGAGATTGCATTAGAAATGAATATGTTACCAACTTCAATATCAGCTGAAAAATACAATACCTAACACGTATAGTAGAACTTATTCCAATTCGGAACACAGCACCAAACTCTCCACCCAGCTATGCAATCAAATACTCACCTACAAAAGTTTCTGTCACCATTACATGAATTTTTGTAACTTCGACTCATACAGCAACTGTGGATGCTTTGTCTTGACATTTTACTGAGAAAGAGAAGCACAAATCAGCAAGAAGAAAATATAGCAACCCCATGTCATCCGAGACAAGAACAACTAAGAATATCCAGCCAAATATGCAATTGAAAGATTAACAGATCATACACAGATTTTCAGCACTCATTTTGATAACAGTCAAAGGGAGCAAAAAGCAGAAATCTCATTTTGATAACAGTCAAAGTTTCTGTCACCATTACATGAATTTTTGTACATAGAATAAATTTTGCTACGTAGCAGTATGTACTTGATGATGATGATATGCCACTGTTGGAGCCCAAAAGTAATTTTGGCAAAATCCTTTAGTGGGTTTGAGCTAGTGGGCCGATACCTGCGGCCCAAAAATGGGACTATACGGATTTGGGATGTGGTGTTGCTCATCCCGTGTTTCGTAAGAAAGTATCGTCCTTAATTGAGCGCTTGTGGGAGCGTAAAGATATATTCGCAATTAATACGTGAGTATCCTAATGCTCGCATCCAGCGACCGTATCGAGGATTTTCACAGAGGCAATTAATCCTTGCCTATATTCTAGCAGCGATAAAAGAGGATAGTTATCACCCATAATAGTGTCAATGCTATCAAGAGTTGTGATTTAATTCAAGGCCAATAACTGTGGCCTAAGATATGGTATTCCATTCCCATTAGGGAAGTGAATCTACAATGAGCCTATATATAGAGGCTAAACACGATACAGAAAAGGACCGCTCTTTCATCAATCAATCCCAGCGATTACAAAGCCTCCCAGGAGCAAACCCTCAACCTCGTTGAAACCCGGTGACCGCCCGCCAGTCCTAGTCTCCTCGCGAGCCGACTGTCAGCCTCACCAGATCAACCCGGCGACCGTACTTCCAGTCCCAGTCTCCCCAGGAGCCGACTGCGAGCACAACCGCCACTGTTACTTCCAGCGAAGCAAGGGTAACGCCCTCGCAACCCAGCGAAGCTAAAATCACGCTTTAGCAAACCCGTGTTTCTCTCAACTTCCTAGTGATTGCTCTGCTTAGTCTACAACACTAAGTATCGATTTGGTGAACGCAAAGAGACCACAACCAAAGCCCTTACCCGCGTAAGGCAGAGAAGTCCTTTTCCGAAAGGCAAGAAAAGAACCCTGTGACGAGGTTGGTGCTCTCCTCGTCCACAGCGCTTGAAGAAGAAGTCAGGTCACGGGACTACCCCAACGACTGCACCCCGCGGTGCTGGCACGCCTGCGCAACCACTCGCCCAAAAGAGACTGTTTGCACACCAGCTGGTTTTGGAGCCAAACATTTTGGCACGCCCAGTGGGACCTACAAACTAGGGTTTCTTGCTAAACGCAACCATTGGGAAGCCCAGCGTTAATCCTTACCAAAAAGGCTACGCTAGCTGCCCAAAGCATAAGACCTCCAGCTACAGATCGCATTCTCGTGCGGACTGTCGTGGTCTCTCTGAAGAACAAGTGACTCAACGATTCTCTCTGCAAACTCAATCACCCAATATGTCAACTTCACAAGGTGAGAATCGCTCGACCGCGACTGAGGGTCAGAGCGTCAGTACTAATCAGGCTAGCGAGCCTGTTGATTCCACCACTGTCAACACTACAGTGGGCGGTGATGAGGAAGAGGCTTTCGTTTCGAAGCCTATCCCGGAAGGAGCAACCTTTGACGAGACAATTGCGATCCTTATGGAGAATGTTGAGAATCATCGCAAGAAGATGGACGCAGATCTCGCACGGGAAACCGCGAAGTCAGAAAGGCTCCTCCGCGAGTTCGAGCAGCGTATGACTCTTTATGCAGAAAATACCAGGCAGCAGGTCACACAGACAGAGAGCGCCTTGAAGGCGCAAGCTATAACCATCGCTGCCGCACAAAATGAGCGTCATACGACAATCCTGAATGCCATAGCGGATCATTCCAAGCAAACCGCATCAAACATAGCAGATCTCCGTAAGGATGGGGCCAACCTGGCAACTGAAGTGGCTATGCAAAGAGCCGAATTGAACCATGCGAAGGAGGTGATGCACTCGGCCCTAGGCGATCCTAATACTATCCTTGGTTCTCTTGCCCAGCCGTCCAGTTCGGGCAAGTATGTACCCCCAAATCAGCGCTAAAAAGGCAACCAAAACATTGGTTCTTCGTCGGCTACGGCGGCTGCTACTCCATCAAAGAACAAAGAGCAGGCCTTGGTCATTCCTGGCAGTAAGGAGAAGACTGCTTCATCGAGTGGACAAGCCACCAAAAAACACCAAGTCGCAAGGGGTGCAGGGACTGTGTCAGAGCCTGTGACTTTTGTCCAGTACGACAGCGATGGAGCAGAGGTGGTGTATCAAGAGTTGCCGGGAAGCTATTATGCACTAGACCAAACTGGTATCCCGATCAAGATAACCGCCCTGTCGAAGGAAGAGATTGCCCCTGCGGTGACCCTCCAGCAGCAAGCCACCACCCGCATTGTGCATGCCAGGGAGGGATCAACAATGGTAAATCGGGCAGCCCCTCAGCAGGTTGCTCACCGAGCTGCGGTGATGCCTCCTCCTCCTCCAGGCCCAGAGTACGTGAGACGTGATGAGGTGGAGGAGATGATCAGATTGGCAAACCCTAGGGCCCAGCCAGATGGAGTGTACGAGGGACCTTTCCCGCCAAACATCATGCTCGCACCTTTCCCTCGAGGTTATAAGAACATTATTTTTTCCACTTTTTCAGGGGAAGACACGGAAGATGCGGCCACTCATCTGGCCAGGTTTAGGGTGCAATGTGGCCAATATCAGAATGATGACATCCTCAAGTGCAGGATCTTTGGCACCTCACTATCCGGCGCTGCCTTCAGATGGTTTTCCAAACTTAGGCCAGGGACAGTGGCAGATTGGCCGGCGATGGAACTGCTTTTCCGCGAAACATTTGGGAATATTGAGCCTGAGGTAGATCTAGCCTCTCTTACTCAGATGGCCCAACAGCCTACAGAATCAGCGGTCTCTTATCTTCAGCGCTTCCAAATCCAGAAGGCCAAACTGAATGTCATTCTGCCCGAGAAGGAGTTGGTCAAGTTGGCGGTGAAAGGCCTGGAGCCCCGGCAAAGGAAGAAGCAGCATGGCAACATGATACAGTCGATGGGAGAACTCATCACGGAAGTAGGCAGTTTTGAGCATCTCCTTCGAGAGACGGATGCAAGAAAGAATGCGTCCAAAGGGACGTATGTGCCCGGCAAACACCGTACGGTAGCGGCCCTGAGCTACCAGCCAACCACTTACGACCCTTATTATAATCATGGTACTGGAGAAGGGTGCCAGGACGATGAGGAAGACGAAGACAATGACATAGCAGCTTATGAACTGACCGGGAAGAAAAATCCGGCTTTGAAACAACTAAAGATCTCCAAGGAGCCTGTTAAGCTCAAGTCGATGGCCTTCACCAAACCAGAGTTCGCGGCATATACCTATGATGCCAACAAAGCTCACGAGATCCTCGACGAAATGATTGCTGCAAAGATGGTGAAGACTGATTTCGGGCCCTTTCCGCGACCGGAGCAGTTGAAAGGAAAGAAATACTGCAAGTTCCATAACCTGTGGAACCACAACACTGCGGATTGTGTGAAGCTCAAGGACCAAATACAGGTATGGCTTAATAACGGCAGCTTGCAGGTCGAAGCTCCAGTCACCGCTGCAGCACTGGTTGATGTGGACCCTTTCCCTGACACCGGGGTCAATATGATCAATGTAGATTGGGACAAAAAGTTGCAAAGGAAACCAACGCTGGGTCTGACTACGAGCGAACAGGGTCCTAGGACCACCACGGATGACGTGTCAGCTAAGGATGGGACGGAGACGACCAAACAGGCTTCATCCGTGATTCTGTGCTCGCGATGTAAAGAGGAGTGCGGTATCCAAATACCACACGAGGAGGTCGAACAGACGTTTCATTTCGGTTCCCTGCCACCAGTCAAGTGGACCTCCCCGTCAAGGAACTATCAGCCTGCCAGCCCGAGAGAACGACAAAAAAGTGACATCACCACCATCCCCCAGAGACTCTAATTTGTTCATGAAGTTGAAAGCAACCACCAGTGAATCGAAACAGGAAAAGATCAGAAGCGGTTGCAACGACGTTCTGACCAAGCCCTATATACCACCTGCATCGGCTAATCCTATCAAAGAAGGCAGATGGTATACAAGGGAGAAGGGGAAGGCAGTGGAGATTAGTCCGTCCCGGAAGAGAAAGCTGCAGCGCAGGTTCGGCGAGGCCAAGCGTGCTCTGGAGGCTTTAGATCAGGGCCTGATAAAACCTTCCCAATTGGTCAAGTTGCCCGACCAATACCAGGAAGAGATGGAGGCGCTGGCCGCCAAACCGTTGAGACCTCCCCGTGGTCTTAACAGACAGACATATTCACTTATAGGGGCTTCAAAACCCAGTGTTTTTTGCAGAATTACTAAAGAGCGCTCGCCGCCGCCTGCCCAAAGGAACAGCTCGCCTACTCAACGACCGCATGTCAGGCGCAGGCTCTCTAATGAAGCACCGGACGTAAGGGCTTCAGTCTTTGACAGGCTGGGGGGCAAGGACAGAGTGGTTAGCACTTTGCAATGGCGACCCAAAAAGGTCCAAAGTGTGGTCATTTCCGCCCCAAAAGAGCGTACGGAACCAGAGAATCCGGCGCCTTCGGTAGGTGAGCAAGAAATTGAGTCACAGGGGCTTGAACACTGCCAAGTAAAAGGCCTTACGGAGGAGTCGTTGGTAGATCGCCTGGCTCGACAGTTCCAGACTGATGTACCCAAGATTGATATGGCTGTCAACATAGAGGGGACTGAGTCAGATGAAGTTTCTTGCAACATGGTTTACGTGCTCCCCGCTAAATATGCCTTGCCGGTCGCTGCTCAGGATTGCATGGAAATTGAGGAAGAAGGTGTACAACCATTGCAGGTCACTTCAGCAGCCGCAACACCTGTAAAGGACGGGGCCTTACCTGAACCAACAGAGGTCCCAGACAAGGGGGCACTCATGCACTTCTCTAAGCCAACGCCAGCCATGGTCCAGCACATGCGACCGCTATACATTACCGCGGATATTGGCGGTATCAAGGTCAGCAAAATCATGATTGACACTGGTGCGGCCGTTAATGTAGTCACTACTCGGACCATGCACTTGCTCGGAATTAAGCGGGAGAAAATCCAGTCCACATCTCTTGCGCTCAAAAATTTCGCGGGAACTGTAACCAAAACCCTAGGGTTATTGTTCTTGCGCATTAAAGTCGGACCAGCGGAGGGAGTGTATGCTTTCTTTGTGACGGATAGTTATGCGGCCTACAGCACCATTTTGGGCAGGGATTGGATCCATCGGAGTTATTGTGTACCGTCAACACTTCACCAAGAGTTGGTTATGTGGAATATCGAAACAGACATGGCGGAGGTGGTCCCAGCAGACCCCCGTCCGTTTCCGGTCTCCGCGAATTATGTAGATGCCAGATACTATTTGGAGCCTATTACTCCGTTGCAAGTTAGTGGCATCGATGATAAGGGCCGCCCCACAGGGGTGACGGCCTCTGAACTGGCACAGTGGGGTCTCACACTCGCAAAAGAGGGCTTGGAGCGACCTGGCCATGCTGTGCCCAAACCTTTAACCGATTAATGGATTACGACCTTACTGAAGAAGGAATGGAAGCCTTCCACTCGATACATGAACGGTTGTCATCATACATGGTGGAAAAAGAAGCTTACGATCGCATTGCGACCTTGGAGGTCGTCAATGAAGAACTTGGTGATCCGGAGGATGAAGAGGAAGTCCATATTCAGCTCGCTCCAGCGGCGCTGGATGATACACCTCCCAAGGTTAAAGACCCTACTGAGAAGATCAACTTGGGTACCGTAAGTGAGCCTATGGAGGTCTCTATCAGTGCTTACCTAGAGCCTAGCGAGAAACAGAGGCTCGTTGACCTATTGCTAGAATTCAAGGATTGCTTCGCAGAAAAGTATGAGGACATGCCCGGCCTGTCACCAGATTTGGTCTGTCATCAGTTACCAACTCTTGCCGAAAAGCGGCCCGTCAAACAGGAACCTCGACGAATGAACGCGGAGACCCAGATTTTGGTAAAGGAAGAGGTAGAGAAAATGCATAAGTCAGGCATTATAAGGGTTGCCAAGTATAATCAGTGGCTATCTAATATAGTGCCTGTCCGGAAGAAAAATGGCAAGATAAGAGTCTGCGTTGATTATAGAGACTTGAATCTTGCTACACCCAAGGATGTTTACCCCATGCCAGTCGCGGATATGTTGGTGGATGCGGTGGCAGGCCATGAATTGCTATCCTTCATGGATGGTACTGCAGGTTATCACCAGATTCCGGTGGCTGAAGAAGACAGACACAAGACTGCTTTCCGCTGCCCTGGCTTTGCAGGGGTTTTTGAATATGTGGTCATGCCGTTTGGCCTGAAGAACGCCGGTGCGACGTATCAGCGAGCCATGAATCTGATCTTCCACGATATACTTGGGAAATTTTTAGAGATATACATCGACGACGTGGTCGTCAAGTCTCAGCAGAAAAGGGATCACATCGCGGATCTCAGGAAAGTGTTTGAGCGCATGCGCCGACATAAACTCAAGATGAACCCGGCCAAATGTGTGTTCGCGGTTCAAGCAGGGGACTTTCTGGGGTTTATAGTCCACCAGCGAGGAATTGAGGTCCCTGCGGACAAGGCCAGCGCAGTCATTAATGCATCTCCCCCACGGACGAAGAAGGAATTACAGCGTCTTTTGGCGTGCAAATTGCGACACTACATGTTATCCTTTACTACTTGCATCATCACTCAGACCGATCTGGTCAAATATATGTTGTCCCGGCCTATCTTGCGAGGCCGCATTGGCAAATGGGTATTGGCGCTTTCAGAGTTTTCGCTCCAATATGTACCCCAGAAAGCTGTGAAAGGGCAAGCGATCGCTGATTTTCTGGCACACCATCCTCCGCTGGAAATACCTGTACTAAAGGAGTTAGAGATTGCCTGCAACGCTGCGACTCAACCAGATAAACCATGCATCCCTGAGTACGAGATCTGGTATCAGGCTACAATCTTTCTACAGCCATGGGTGTTATTTTTTTATGGTTCCAGAACGGACGCTATGGCTGGCGCAGGAATCGTTTTGGAGAACCCGGCAGGTGATCGCTTCTCTTATTCTTTCCAACTTACATTCCAATGTACTAATAATCAGGCCGAATATGAGGCCCTCATCATTGGACTGGAAGTCTTGCTGGAAATGGGCGTCCGGGACATTCAGGTTCGCGGTGACTCCCAGCTCGTTATCAATCAGCTTCTGGAAAAATATCGCTGTACGAGTTGGCTGCTCATCCCATACCTGAATCGCGCAATTGAGCTCTTGGACCAATTTACAGACGTCGATATGGAGCATATACCACGTGAACGTAACTTTGCTGCTAATGAGCTCGCTCAGTTGGCTACAGGCATCACCTTGAAGTACGGAGTACGTGAGCGCATCCTGAAAGTTGAGCGTCGCACACTACCTTCGTGGCTTGCTCGACCTGATCCTCCAGATGACCCCATGGTCGCGGTACTAGAGCCCATTGATGTCGATTGGCGGATTCCTCTGATTGAATACCTCAAACGACCAGATTCCAGCACTGATCGGAAGATTCGTTTCCTCGCATTGAATTACTTCCTTCGAGGTAACGAACTACGCAGGCGTGGAGAAGATGGTGTAGACTTTCGCTGTGTCTACGGTCGCGAAGCTAAGAGATTGATGCGCGAGGTGCACATGGGAATATGTGGATCTCACCAAGCTGGACCTAAGATGCGGTGGCTCATCCGACGTCATGGTTATTATTGGCCCAGCATTTTGAAGGATTGTATTGCATTCGCCAAAGGCTGTGCGGACTGTCAAGCACACGGCCCTGTCCAGCACGTTCCTAACATTCCTATGCAACCCATCATTAAACCTTGGCCTGCGCGAGGCTGGGCTTTGGACTTGATTGGAATGATCCATCCTCATTCTTCCCTACAGCACAAGTTTATCATCGTCGCCACTGATTACTTCACAAAATGGGTAGAAGCAGAGCCTCTGAAGGAGGCCTCCGGCGCTACCATTCGCCAGTTCATTTTCCGTAATATTCTCTGCCGATTTGGTATCCCTGAAGTGCTGGTATCAGACAGGGGGGCAGCGTTCATGGGGGGCCCCGTGGAGCAGCTGGTGAGTGATTTTGGTATTCAATTTATACACAGTACTCCGTACTATGCTCAATCTAATGGTCAAGCGGAGGCGAGTAACAAGACAATCATCACCTTGCTTAAAAAGATGTTGGTGGAGAATCCTCGACAATGGCATGATACGTTGTACGAAACACTGTGGGCCTATCGCACTTCAAAACGTAATCCCACCGCCACGACGCCGTACGCGCTTATGTTTGGACATGACGCTATCTTACCATTAGAAATTAATGTTCACTCCCTACGAGTCCAAGAACAGCATCATTTGATTGGCGAAGATTATGTTCAAGCAATGTGGCAGGAGCACGAAGACTTAAGCGAACAGCGCTTGGCCGCTTTGGACAATTTGGTGATGGAAAAACGGCGTATCGCCCGCGCCTATGATAAGAGGACGCGGGGGCACAGTTTCAAAGAGGGTGATCTCGTCTGGAAGGCTATTTTACCCTTCGGTGAAAAACTAACCGGTCGCGGTAAGTGGACGCCGCGATGGGAGGGACCCTTTGTTATCCACCGAATACTGGAGCACGGTGCTTTTCACCTCAAAGACGTCGACGGTGATATCCATCGCAACCCCGTTAACGGTCGTTTTCTGAAGAAATACTTTCCCAGTGTCTGGGAGTTCGAGGATCCTCCAGACCCTGTTCTTGCTCCGGCTGGGGGGCAACCTTAATCTTCATCGGCTCGCAGTATTATGATTATTCGGCCTTTTCTCTGTGGCCTTTTGTTTTGTATCTGCTCCCCGCTAAACATTGGGGGGCACCTCAGTATCTACTAGGCCTATACAAGAGGCTTTATTATTTTGTGGACTATTTTTGTCTTTTGTACGAGCCTATATAAGAGGTTTTGTTAATTATAGTCCATGTAACCAGCTGCCCAGCTTTATTATATGTATTGTCTTGACAATACGTGTTAAGAGTAAATACAAAGGCCTAAAGCAAGAGGCCTTATTTTTGACTATTTTTTGCTCTGTTTTTTACAGATTTTTGAGTAAACCAAGCATTTTATTCATAAGGTGGCTTTGCGGCCAGAAGCATACAACAGAATAGAGCAATACAGTTTCATATGCGATTACAAGAGCTGGTTACAGACATAAAAGTTTAAAGTGGTCGTCGTGGCCGCGTGGAGAAGGATCTGGGCGCTACAACTTCAGAGCATTCTTCCCCCTACGACAGATCCTCCTCCCATCTAAGTCGCCGCTGCTCGAAGAAGATGGGAAAAAGAAAGCCTTCATGCCCCTTCCTGGGGCCTCTCCTCCAGACTGGAATTGGGCTCCGGAGCAGGCGCGACTCACAACCACATCTACCTCCTGGGGTAAATCATAAAGTGCGGGCCCAGTCCCCAGAGGTAGACCGCGGAGGCAGAAAGGTAAGCCTCAAAGTGGCCTTCCTCCCTTCCTCCACTTGCTCCGCGCGGGCAGTCTGAAAAGTTGGACTCCTCAAACTCTGGTTCCGCCACGTTAGGAGCGCGGCATGTTCTTCGGTTTAACTGAGACTGGCGAGTTCATCCAGGTTCTCAGTAACCAAAGACATGCCGCCGGACCTGAGATTAGGCCATGAAGCCTACCCAGGTCTTGAGATTAAGCCATGAAGCCTAAGAATTTGTGGCTGAGGGTAAGATCACGGTGGGAAGATTTTAAAAACTGAAGAAAAAGCAACAGGGCTTGCGAGTTTTTCCTTGGAAGAAACATGTTGGTTTGGTCATCGTTCCTCTTTCGATGCTGGTATTTATAGGATTAATCTCACACCGTGCAACGGGCAGTTGAGATGCTGTCAACGCCACCATTAAGAGAATTAATGCAGTTAAATGCGTTTATCTCAGAAATGGAAGATATTGAAAACGCGTGGGAAGCAGGACGGTCTCCAAGGAAGCAACCGCCCAAAATGGGATTATCCTTTCAACGGTTTTGTTTGTCATTAATTGGTAAACCCTAAATAATATTTGGGCCGAGCAAAGCGGGCTAAATGTTGTATGTATTAAAAAACATATCCTTATACAAAGTAGAATGGGCCTAAAGCAAGAGGCATAAAGCTTTCGACCTGCATGGGTCAAGCGAAGCAAATGCTCATCTAGACGAAAGCTAGCATCGGCAGCAGCGCGCTCTGCCAGTCGAACTGTATCGCGCGCTTGAGCCAAGTTCTGAGACATCGCTTCTAGCGCCGTTAAGGGCTGTTCTATCTGGGGCTCCTCTTGCGCCAGTTGGGCCGTAACCGTCACTAATTGGGCCTCGGCTTCGACTAGTTGGGCTTGGAGGCCTTGAATGTGGGTCCGAAGGTGGTTCTGTGAAATCCTCAGATCCCTGACACAAAGCGCTTGATCACCTAGGGAGTCGCGGGATGCCTCTGCCTGTTGTGCAAGGCCGCGATAGTGAGCCTGAACTTGCCTGAACTGTGCAGCCGCGGTCGTCCTTTCGTTAATCCGCGCAGGAAGGTTTTGCAGGAGGTCATATGTTTCAACAAATTCATCTTCAGTGATGGTACGTTCGCGGCGAAGTACCATCAGATATTCTTGAGCTCTGGCAGCTGCGCCTGGCAGTAAAATGTCAGGACCCAAGAGTCGCTGCAGATTGTCCCTCGCTTCATCCGCGACCCCTGGAGGAGCCACTTCTAGTATGCGGACAAGTCTCTCCAGCCTATTAGGAGGCGTGGGAGGAGGAACTTCAGCGATGATTTCAACATTAACAGCGGCAGCAGGGCCTGCTGGGGGCTCGACGATCGGGGCCGCGACTTGTGCTGGTGCAGCGTTTAGATCAGCACCTACTTCTGGAACCTGCGGGGCAGGTTCCTGATCTGCCATGTCTTCATCAGCGATTTCAGCAGGATCAGCAACAGCGACCCCCTCAGTGAGGCCGGCGACGGCGACCTCCTCAACAGGGACATCACTCTGCAGTGAGGAGAGGCGGTCAAGTATATAATAAAGAACAGGAACTAAGGCACAAATTTTCAACTAAGATTATCTCCGCGACAGGGCCCTCGTCTGGGATGTTTGCGGGTGCGGGTTCTTGAACTTCCTCATCAGAGCTGCGAGCAGGTGACGCGAGCGCTAGTGGTTGTGTGGCAATCGGGTCCTCATGTGGGACGTCCGAAAGGGGAGGATTCTCTTCCGTTTCATCGGAACTATCCTCTATGATCTGTACCGGAATAGAGGCCGAGCCACCATCAGTGCTGGCGGAAGGAGGAAGATTTTCAGGTCCCACAGGTGGTGGCGCTCGCGAAGCGGTTGTCCCTTGAGTTACAGAAGAGCCTTCCCCAGCGTATGTAGATGACCTGCGACGAACCTGTAAAGGAGAAGGGTGTGAGACATTTTGGGCAGAAATAGTGATAGTTTCCAACATAGGCTCTTGGTCTCTTACCAGTCGGTCAGCCATTGGTTCATCTCCTTCCCAGGGATCAGCATAAGTATCTGAGCGACTACGCTTGCGGGCTATAGCAGCCATGACCTGTAAGAAGCAAAGGGTTAGCATTTAAATCACAAAGCTGGTTCTGAAGACAAAGAGTTCTTACAGTTTGTAGGTCGTCGTCATCAGAAGAAGAAGATTGATCCTCAGCTGCAGCTTCAGCAAGCACTGCCTTCTGTTTCCCAGTTGGTTCAGCGGCCGGCGAAGCACTGTTTGTGCGGCGGCCAGGGCGCGGCACACTCCCCTAATACAGACAAGTATGAATAAAGGAGGAAATAATGAAGGAGTTTGCAGCGATTAGAGTCGCAATACTTACTTCCTGAGGTGGTTCACGGATTACGATGCCGGCTTGGTGATGGCGCTCATGGGAGCGCACAATTTAACCCTGAAATATCGTTAGTAGTATAAGCAAATAGGGATCGTTCTATCCGGGGATTGAGGGTACACTTGTAATTGTGAAACAAATAAAGAAAAGTATTATTTACAAAAATAAAATAAAGAATATAAATATATACAATTGTATAAACAAATAAAGAATTAAATAATAAAGTATTATTTACAAAAATAAAATAAAGAATAGAAATATATACAAGTAACAAAATAAAAGGGGGGGGGGGTTTAAGAATTATAGAATTGAATATTAAGATAAATAAAATAAAGAAAATGTAAAAACATATATACAAGGGTGGAACGCAAAGAACAAAGATCAAAATCAATTCCATGTAATCAAATTCGATTCAAACCCTATAATTGTTCTTCCAAGTCATGAGAGGAGTTGATCATGTGAAACATTCGAAAGCAAACGATTTCCCATATTTTACTTTTCAATGCTAATTAATCTAAGTGAAAGCACCTAGATTAATCCTATCAAACATGCAATCAAGCCCTAGAAAGCTAGTCAATCATGACATGTTCAACGCATTAGACATAGAGAAAGGCTATCAACTCAAGTGTACAACTTAGTTATGGAAAAGTCCACCTAATTGCAATCCTCTTCAATTGAATTCGATTTTTGTCCAAAACCTTTACTACTTTGATTCAAGTTCACACAAAACGAAAAGTCGATTTCATGTTCTTAAACCTAGCACCAATTACATGCAAATCCTATAAGTGTCGACCCAAATAAGATAAACATATAAAAGTTTTCTATCAAGCAAATTCAATCGAACAAACTCACATAAGCAACTTAGAATCACAATTATGGAATTCGAAAACTTTATTTAAACATAGAAATTGGGCTTAAACTTTGCCCTAAACATTATTGTTAACTAGAATTCATAGTTTTACAAAATCAAACAAAGAAAACAAGAGAAAGGATATAATACACCTTGAAAGATGAATGATAAAGCCTTGAGACGAAGAACTTGAAGATCCTTGAAAGCAAGCAATCTTCTAGGGACGACACAAGGGTGGATGGCGGTTGGGAAATTGATGTATTGCATGGCTTCTCTTTCTCTTGGCTTGAAAATGAAGAACAAGAAAACTAGAGAATGGAAAAGAAATATGGAGAGGAAATGGAGAGACAAGGAGATGGAATGGATGAAGGAATTGGTTTTGAGAGTGAGAGGAGAAGTGTATTTATAGCCCAAAAAATGATGAATGGAGGGTGGAGATGAACATAAATGAAGGGCTAGATATGTTAGACAAATTTGTAAAAAATATCTTCCCACATGTTTATCACTTGTTCAACTTGAATTGATTTTCCTCCTCAAGTTTTTCCACTTGGTTGCAACTTTGATTTTCCTCCTCAAGATTTTCCACTTCCTTGCAACTTTGATTTTCCTCCTCAAGATTTTCCACTTGGTTGCAACTTTGATTTTCCTCCTCAAGATTTTCCACTTCCTTGCAACTTTGATTTTCCTCCTCAAGATTTTCCACTTGGTTGCAACTTTGATTTTCCTCCTCAAGATTTTCCACTTGGTTGCAACTTTGATTTTCCTCCTCAAGATTTTCCACTTGCTTGGAGGTCCTAAAAAAATAGAAACTAATAAGAAAAATAGAAACTTTCCTAAAATGAAAAATGGCAACTTACTAAAAATGATAAATAGAAACTACAAAATATAAACTTTCTACAAATAGGAACTTTCCCAATCAAAGAATTGAAACTTTCCTAAACAGGATTTTAATAAGGAAATAACGTAAGAAATGTAGGGAAATGCAGTTAAAACGTCGCATTAAAATGCTCCTATCACTTGGGTCGGGAGAGGAGCTCGCGTAGGTCTGACCACTTGGAGGGGTCGAGGCTTGTTGGCATCTTCTGAAAAGCGAGTGAGCACCTCAATGTCAGCGGGGTATGGTTTCCTGAGCTCGCCAAAGAGAGTAGCGAAGAGTTCGTCATCTGGTTGAGTCCAGCAGTTGACAGAGACTTCTCTCCACCAAATCTCATACCCTCCTTCGGTCCCGTCTACGGCGTCAAGGTTTCGAGCCCAATTGGGAAGGTCGACCAATGCGAGCATACTTTGTGCCGGTGGGGGCCCAGAAGGAGGACCGAATCTGCGCCAGGAAGTGTTATAATTCCAGGCATCATACAATGGGATGGGTACCAATTGGACAAGGCCAAATTGGCGGGCGAAATGATTAGGAGCATAGAGTTCATAGCTGAGTTCCTCAGCGGCAATCCGGATATCTGAGTAGGAGATGGCGCGGCGGAACGCCAGGCGAGCGCGGTCGGAATAGCGAGGATCGTCGGGGAGGAAGCCATATTGTAGTACAGAGGGGAATCTTCTTCCCAGAATTAGATCACAGTATGGCATGTCATCTAACAAATACAGATAAGAAAAGCACTCAGAGTAAGGGGGGATGAATACTTGTCCTCGCGGAAAAACCATCGACCTAGCAATTGATCGGCCGGCGGGGATTGCGGGATATCGTCACGGCGGAAGAATGGGAAGTAGGTCTGGATCCAGAAGTCCAGAATCCAGAAGGGTCCGGAAATATTGACCTCGAAGGGATGCATCGTCGCTTGGTATAGCATGCGATATATTGCACCCAAGACCGGTTGTCCGAGCCCAACGTTGCGGCCGTTGTAGAAGGCCGTTGCTAAATAGGTCCAGGTGCCAGTGGGCTTGCAGGAGGAGGTGCAGAATATGAATTTACAGAGCCAGTATTCAAGGAAAGCGATCCCTCCAGTCGCATTGTGTTCCCGGTGGTAATATGCCATCCATCTTGGGTATGAGCCGCTATGAGCGCTGCGACCTTGCTGGGCCATGGTCAAAGTGAAATCAATTGAGTCGAATTGACCATGCACGTACGGCTCGCCATCGATGGGAAGGCCAGTGATAGCGAGGATGTCCAACAGAGTAATGCTCATTTGACCAAATCTGAAGTCAAATGTATTGGTAGCGGTATTCCAGAAACACAGAAAAGCAGCGAGTGGCGAGCGATTACCACCGCGAGGAAGATGGAAGCACAGATCGATGGTGTGGGTGATACCTGCAGCATTCCAGCGACCTAGATCTCGCGCCCGCGCCTCGCGATACCAAGAGGTTTCCTGGGCACTAATGGAGGATGGCCAATTTCCTATCTTGGCTCGATGGTTTTGGACACCCCAGCCGCTGAAATCTCCGGGAGTCCTTCGGAGGACGGGAATGGGCCGTCGAACAGGAAGACCATACATGGCAATGGCATCATCTGGGATAACACCTCGCGGTGCTGGGCCTAACCCGGTGTGGTGGTCGGAGAAACGAAGGAGTAGGGGTCGGTGAATGTTGGTCTCTAGATGAATACGAGCGCCAATACTGGTGCCCCAGGTCCGGGCAGCCACTTCGTTCAACTCTTCCTCCTGATCGATGATGATTTTCTTAGGGGGAGCCATTTCTGGATTATTGGCAAGGAAGATGGAGTAGAAATGGGTCTTTCTGGGTTTAGAGTTCGAAGGAGTATCTGAGGTGACAGGATTGCGGCTGTGCTTTTAAATAAAGGTTTTTTGTGAGGGAAACGATGCGACAGAAACGTTTCAAAAATGAAGGGACGTGACCCTCATTAATGGCATCGTTTCAAGCGATCGACACGTTTTTTTCTAAGGCCCCTTCAATCAGTTGCATTGTAGCAGGCCTGATTTCGGGGCCTGGGGGGCAATGTTTGAGCCCAAAAGTAATTTTGGCAAAATCCTTTAGTGGGTTTGAGCTAGTGGGCCGATACCTGCGGCCCAAAAATGGGACTATACGGATTTGGGATGTGGTGTTGCTCATCCCGTGTTTCGTAAGAAAGTATCGTCCTTAATTGAGCGCTTGTGGGAGCGTAAAGATATATTCGCAATTAATACGTGAGTATCCTAATGCTCGCATCCAGCGACCGTATCGAGGATTTTCACAGAGGCAATTAATCCTTGCCTATATTCTAGCAGCGATAAAAGAGGATAGTTATCACCCATAATAGTGTCAATGCTATCAAGAGTTGTGATTTAATTCAAGGCCAATAACTGTGGCCTAAGATATGGTATTCCATTCCCATTAGGGAAGTGAATCTACAATGAGCCTATATATAGAGGCTAAACACGATACAGAAAAGGACCGCTCTTTCATCAATCAATCCCAGCGATTACAAAGCCTCCCAGGAGCAAACCCTCAACCTCGTTGAAACCCGGTGACCGCCCGCCAGTCCTAGTCTCCTCGCGAGCCGACTGTCAGCCTCACCAGATCAACCCGGCGACCGTACTTCCAGTCCCAGTCTCCCCAGGAGCCGACTGCGAGCACAACCGCCACTGTTACTTCCAGCGAAGCAAGGGTAACGCCCTCGCAACCCAGCGAAGCTAAAATCACGCTTTAGAAAACCCGTGTTTCTCTCAACTTCCTAGTGATTGCTCTGCTTAGTCTACAACACTAAGTATCGATTCGGTGAAAGCAAAGAGACCACAACCAAAGCCCTTACCCGCGTAAGGCAGAGAAGTCCTTTTCCGAAAGGCAAGAAAAGAACCTTGTGACGAGGTTGGTGCTCTCCTCGTCCACAGCGCTTGAAGAAGAAGTCAGGTCACGGGACTACCCTAACGACTGCACCCCGCGGTGCTGGCACGCTTGCGTAACCACTCGCCCAAAAGAGACTGTTTGCACACCAGCTGGTTTTGGAGCCAAACAGCCACCATATGTGGATGTAATATTTCGTTGTTTGTGGACTCTGTTCCCCATCTGCTCATCATAACAAATCACAATGCAAGGGACAGACAATTAGAGAAGAAAAAACAGTTTCTTTAATTTCAAGTTAAAGAAGTGATAATCAATTAAGTAAAATGGAAATTCTTCGAGCTTCATCAGCGGATTTCACCTTCTTCCCAATCTCCAATGCGAAATTCATCCTCTTCATCAACATCTTCAAGTTCATCCCTCTTCAAATAGATGCCCAACTTCTCAAGTGTCAACCAACGATACACCCTGTAACAAGAATCCTGTTTGATGCCACCAGTGCACAACAAGTTGAGTTGTTGAAGATCTTGTAAAGGATTCTCGACTTTCAATCGAGCAGCCTCTTCAACCCTCAAAATTTCCTTACGAGCCTGTTCCCTTAGCCGTTTGATTCGGAGCTCCTTATATTTATTCACTGCACAAGTGATAGCAGAAGCAGAACCCTTCTCTTCGTCAAGGCCGCGCTTGATTCGGCGTTCCTTATCTTTATCCACTGCACAAGTGATAGCAGAAGCAGAACCCTTCTGTTCGTCAAGGTTTCTGGATGACCTCTTGGCCCCTCTTTTGTTGTTGTTGTTGTTGAGTTGTTGAAGACTTAATGGACTCACTGGACTAATAAGAGACACAGACCTATCCAAACTAGCACAAGAAGCTTTCAAGGTTGAAGACCTAGTTTCAGGAACGCCGCCAACACTGGTCTGCGTCCACTCTCCCCATCCCAAAACGATGTTAGCTTTTTGGAAGGTTTTACTGATGTTGGGTACCTCTCTGACCCTCACAAAGGTCATTCCCAAATGGGTTATGTGTTCACTATGGGTAAATACCGTGATATTTTGGAAGTCTACATAATAGACCATAGTCGCTATATCTTCGAACAATGCAGAGATTATTGCTCTTCACAAAGTGGTTAGTGAATGTATATGGATTGGATCCATAATTACCCATGTTCGAACAATTGTGGTTTGAAGTATACCACAGATGAGCCTACTAGCATTTAGGATAATGCTGCTTGTTTCGAACAAATGAAGCAAGACTACATCAAAAGCGACAACACCACGAATAATCAGCAACAACAGACTCTCCTCAAGATCAAGGTAAACTAGGTTTGATCTAAGGACAATATGGTAGACTTGCTTACTAAGTCATTGCCTAAATTCCACTTTCGAGAAACATGTTGGTAGCAGCGTTTGCTGAAGTTATCCGAACTCCCATGACCGTAGTCATTAGGGGGGATGTAGACACCAGGGGGAGATGTCTACATGTATGGTCTCGAAACGTGAAGGGTGTGTTGTGCTCTTTTTCCCCTTCGACAGAGGTTATTTTTATCCTATTGGGTTTTTGTTACTAGGCAAGGTTTTTAGAGAGGCAACGAGAGAAGCACCGCGTTTGGGCGACACAAGGGGGAGTGTTTAAGTAAATCTCTATTCTGTGTCTGGCCCAAACTCTATGTTACTTGACCTAGTGGTAATAGGGTTACATTAGGAGGATCTAGATTCCTATTCAATGTATGATTACTTTCCTTATATGGTTTGGATTTTATGCATTGTAATCTTTTATATAAAGAGTCTCCTATTATCAATGAGAATATACAGCAAATTCCTCTTCTCTACAACAAGTGTAACTAATTAACATAAATTTATAAGGGGTTTTTCAAGCCTACTATTTCATGCTTAATTATGAATTTTCAAAGCTTAGTTTTTATGGTTTATGGTTGCATGCTGAATATTAAATTTGTCCTCTATTATTATTTATTTTTGTCTTATATGTCACTTCACAAACTTATTTGGTTAGTTTACATGTGGGCTCTTTATCCCCCGTTTCATGAGCCTCAAGAGAAAGACCTTTGTATCATAGTTTTTTTTTTTTTTTTTAATTCGTCAAGTAATTTTGAATGCATTTTCTCTTGATTTTTTTTTCTTTTTTTAAAAGCTTCTATAAATAAAGAAAATGATAAATATGAAATAAGAACTAAAATAGAAATGAACAATTAAAGTACTGTAAATGTGTTTCCATTATTATAAATCTTTGCAAAGAAAGAAAATATTTTCCTTATTAGTTTATTGTCTTTATTAGTCTTTTTACATAAAAATACATATGTCATTAAATAATTGAAAATTGAGAGAGGTCTAGTGAGTGAGCACCATCTTTTCAAGCTTTATACAGATACTAGTTTAGTAACTAGAAAGCGAATGCATTGAAGATTTGGATTGGAATGACACGTAACAATTAACAGTACATTACAAGAGAAAAGAAGAAAGCTCATTTAATTGTGGTTGATTTATTAGCATTTAAAAGAATGAAATAATAAATTGATGTTTTCCTTAAAAACATATGGTCTTGAATCTCTTAGATTAATTTCTCTCCCCTGTTTATATGCAGAGAGATTCATCCCACAAATAGTTCCCCATATCATCAAGCATCCACCAAAATTATCAATCCTTCGTCCTAAAAATGAAGAATTTGATGTGCTTAGCGGCAGTACTCATATTTTTCATTCAAACAGCAATTTTACGAACCGAAGCAAATATCATTGCCCAAACATGTCAAAAAACACCAAACCCTCCGGTGTGTCTCTCGTCTCTCAAATCCGACCCTCGGAGCACCCAAGCAGACATATATGGCTTGGCTATCATAATGGTCGATGTGGTCAAGGCAAAGTCCACGACGACTCTGAACCAAATCAACCAATTGCTTAAGCAAAGCCCGAGAGACAAAGGCTTAATAGATTGTGCTGACAGGTACAACGCAGTTTTAAAAGGTGATGTCCCAGAAGCCTATGAGGCAATCAATGTAAGAAGACGTATGTTTGCATTGGATGGCATGAATGACGCTGTGAATGAGGCTAATGGATGCGAAAGAAACTTTGCAGGCAGAAGCTCTCATCCTCTGACTAAATTGAATAAAGATGTGGCAGATGTTGCTAGTGTGGCTGCAGCAGTTATTAATCAATTTGGTTGATTCATAAGCACTTGTTGCTGTTGCATGTTGTTTAATTTTTAACCATGCTACCTTGACATCAATAAAATAGGTTTAATAACGGAATTATTTGTTCTCTTTTATAGGATTGTCTTCTTGAGTGCTTGCCAATTAGAATTTATTTATTTATTTTATTTTTTATTTTTTAAGGCCTAATTTCATTTGAACAATTCTTGGGGCATATTCACCCCCTTCCTCACTACTATTACACACTTACATATTTAATACAAATAAAAACAATTTCAATTGAACTCGAATTGATAACGAGGCTCTTCAATAATACAAACACATTAATAATGTCTTTGTATACTCTCTCAAACCCTAGGAAGTGCATCTGATCGTCCAGCAAGAGTGGCTGCCCGGTCCGACGGCTCGCCCTCGCGGTGGCGTCGTCAGACAGACTAGAAAGGACAATGTGTCTGCTGGTGTTTGGCCCGGTCTGAGAGAAGGTTGCGGGAGCGCGATGCTGCTGTCCAGAGCGCTTGGAGGAATTAACGGTGATGGGCAGCGACGGGTTAATGGTTGGAAGTTGGGGTCGGTGTCGTCTTGCCTTAGGGAGGAACGTGTAAGGCATGGTAGGTGTTTTGAGGAGGTGTTGCAGGATCGGAGATTGCCTGAGGGTGGTGACCGGGCGGTGGCATCGCTGCAAATCACTGGGCTTAGATCGGATTGGTTAGACCCGATCCGATTTGGGTGGTTTGGGGCTCATCTGGGGAAAGACTACGAGGCTAGCAGGCGGCAAGTTGGTAATGGTGTCACCGCTGGTGGTGGTGAGACAGTTTGGGAAGCGCGAGTTGGATGGCGTCGTCGTGATCTCTGCACCCGGATTCTCAAATTTGGGTCTGGGCCTTGACCCTACTGTTGGTTTGGGCTTTGACTTTTGACCCAATTTATTTTTCTGTTATGTTTTATTATTATTTCCTTTTAGTACGATGTGGTCCCTACCACTTTTGGGTAGGGCGACGTGGGCTATGTCCCAGACTGCACACCTTGTGTGCCTTGTCTGCTCTGGTTAGGCGGCGAGTTCCTTGCTTTATCAAATGGTCGCAGCCTCCTAGTGGCAGGATGAAACTTAGTGTCACCGAAATTATTTTTCGGTGGCAACATAGTGGGAAAGTTGATAGTAACAGTAAATTATGGCTCCACGTGAGCAAAATATTTCCGGTATGTCACCACCTTTGTAAAGTGCATAGAGTAGCCAATGATGCACTCTTCGCTAATTGGTGCTTGTTAGAATACATATTTTATGTAGAAACTCTCGTTATTATCTCGGGCTGTTCTCTTTATGCTTCTTGGGATTTGAGGTTTAGGTATCATGTCCCCCCCCCCCCCCCCCATGTATTCTAAGTTTTCATTAATGATCAAGGTTTGAGGGCAGCAGTACTGACCATATTTCAAAAAAAAAAAAAAAACAATTCAATTGATTTTGCTATTAACTACTCACGCTATCCACCTCAATCCCATGATTCCCATTTGATATCGGGTCTGAGAGATCGATGTCCTCCTAATTGCTCCAAACCCTTCTTCTATGCACCAACAAACTCAATGCATTTCCTTTAGGCGTTGGCCTAATTGCCAAAGTCTCTCTCTTCCTTTATCCACAACTCTAGGTGTTGGCCTTGGCATTTCCCTGTTCTTAATGAACGCAAAATTTCAATTAACTCCAGTTGCTTGTGCTTTGATGTTCGTCCAAAGTAAGCAATGATCATGTGACTTGAGAGAAAATTACGTCTACTTCAAGCTTTTTCATTAGAGTTACCTATCGTGCGGCCTCCGGTCACCGGCTTGAGAGCTTATATTTGAGAAGTTACAGGGTTAGGTGGAGAATTACAGGTTTGGTAGATGAATGAGTGAATGGATGAATGAGAATAATAGTGAATGACGGGAGGTAACTAAAAAGCTATAGCTGAGCTTTTTTATTTTTATTTTTTAGTAATTAATTCACGTGTCATTACATGTTTGGCTAATGGGAGAAAGGGTAAATATGCAAGTTCACCTCATGTTTTTTATTTTTTATTTTTTAGTAATTAATACACGTGTCATTACATGCTTGGCTAATGGGAGAAACAGTAAATATGCAGGTTCACCTCATGACTGTTACACCTCAAATCAGTGTGCCTCTGCACTTTTGATTTCATCATTTTACCTTATCAGTTCTGCATTTATTCTTCTACAACTAAAACAGTTGAATTCAAGATGAGTAGAGGAAGAGCATATGCTAATATCTCAAATCACCATTGCGACTTATGAACCCACTTCGGAGCCATGTAACCTCTAGTTTCCTTTAAAAACTAGACCATAGCACACATTTTTTAGGCTAAAATGACATGTTTTTATTTTCTCACTAAAATTTTATTGCTCCCAAATCATGATTTTGAACAATTCCATAACAAACATAATACACAAATCTTGATCCGATTTTGTTTTTTTTGTAAGTTGGAAAACCGAAAAGATCATTAAAAAAATAATCAAGTCAATTGGAGAACCTCTTAAAAATCAGATTTTTATATTCCGTTAATTGGAGAATCTCTTAAAAATCACGTAAGACACTATGACACTGAAGAATTTCAATAGAAAAATAAAAGGCATTGACAAAATTTGACTTATTTTCACATGCTATGCATGTCACGTAGTACCCCTAGCTGCCCCTTGACATTTACCTCATTCCACCCTGAATAACTTGTTCCACCCAAACTTTTGGGTCCATTAACAATGTTTTTGCAACGGGTTCTAGATAAACCCAGTCTAAAGTGGCATCACATACTGCTCTCACTTAATCATCATTGACAGAGAGATTTTGGGTTTATCCCGATTACCTCAATATAATAGTTGGTCAAGTACTTTATATTCCTTGCGATGATGCAATGTAAGATTTTTCCTTTACCTTAATTTGGGCCACACAACCTCAACAGAAACAACCTCATTTGTCCATGCCCTCGCATAAAATTTCTTGGGAATATATTACATTATGAAGCAAAGCTGGTTTTCGAAAGAACTCAACATGAAAACTTATTCTTCAAATTTTAGTTTGTGAATGTTACAAGGCATCAAAATGTTTTAGAAACGGGACATGGAAAATGTCATTGAAAGCATAATTCAGGTTTGGAGTTTCATTTTACTTTCAAAACTCCCCAGCACCTGTGACAAAAGGAACTTACTCAATTCAATATTTCAGATAGGTAAAGATTCAGAAGTAGCCCAAGGTTTCCACATGGTACTCCAAAAGTACACTAAACAGAAGTAGCCAAAAACAACTTGGAAGTTGGAACATTGCAAAATCAACATGTTGATGCAAACTTAAACCGTTTAGTTTTCACAACACGCTAAACAGAACAAATTCCACCCAAGCACCTGATCATAGTAAACAAGTATGTAAAGTGAGTGATAAATTTCGAAGGCAAGCTCCTTATACTGTACTATCTTACAGTAAATTGGAATCAGTGCCTATCAGCAGTGCTTATACAAACTTGAATCAAAATCCGATACGCAGTGCAAGTTTGTATCCTGTCTTTATGTAAGAAAAAGGAGGTTTGACCATAACCTATCTGATCAAGTCATATTTTTAACCTATGGAAGTAATGAGATTGCATTAGAAATGAATATGTTACCAACTTCAATATCAGCTGAAAAATACATCTTTTTGTGGTCAAAAACTCACTGCCTAGAAGACTGAAAATAGTAAAAGAAAAGCTATTTTAATGCTAAAAGTAACAAAAATAATTGACTGTTGTGGCAGCAGAACTCACAGTGAATAAGTAGCCGTTCTGATGCTCTTAATAATTAAAGTAAGAAAAAGATTCACAAGGTTCATCCTACAATTGTTTCACTCCATCTCTTTCCTCAAATCCTACACCCAATTCTGCTAGAGACATTTGCCCTTGAAAGATACTCAACAGTTCAGGTGCTTGATCCTGATATTTGGTCACAAACCTATCCAAGAAGCGCTTCCTACTGTTTATCAGCATGGTAGCTTGAGAAAGTTCTCCCTTTTTCATCAAACCCTTATATTGGAGAACTCTAATAACTGAACACCTAGGTATGATAGACTTCTCCAAACTATGAGTTAGAATATCAGGCCTGTCAGCCACTTCTGCAGGCTGCCAACCCATTTTGTTCACAAGAAACTCAATTTTACTTGAAGACTTCTCCTCTGACAAGCTCATAAACATGGGATTCTTTCTAAATGCCAACAGAAAGTCATCCTCAGTCCAACCGCACTTCCTATAGAACTCTGTCTTTCGTCTCCACTTTGATGCATCCATCTGAGAGATGACTTGTAGTGCCTTCATGAAAGTAAAACTCGGAGGCAGAATTCCGAGATTAATGATCTTGTTTACACTTTCCTTAAACTTGCTAGTTTCAGGGGACAGCACAAGAGGATGATAGGTAACATAAAAGGAGATGCAGGATTCCGGCACTTGAATTGCCCTAAGAACTGAAACATTGGGAACAAGATTGCTAAGCATCTTGACCCCAAATGCCCGGTTCGAGTTCTTCAAGAAAACAGCCACCATGTTGTCGGGGATAGGTAGACTTTTGATGATATCATAGCACGGTCGGAGACTTCTCTCTAAACTTTGACCCAAAATGCGTCGGTTGTAACTGACGACCCAAGCAAGGGCGGTGGCTGAAAGGCCAATAGAATCAAAAAACTGGAGCTTGGGCTCAAGGGTCTTCTCAGCATTGCACAAAAGCAAGGTTGGTAGTTTCTTAACAATTTCGGATATCTGGGTACCATTGAACCCATGGTGTTTGAGAAGCTTAACAACTGAGTCTGGTTTTTCTGGGGAATCAAACCGTACCCTATGCTTATTGGACAAAGAGAGAGCCAGTTTTGGGGAAAACCCAAATGAGTTTATGAGGTATGAAACTGTAAAAGAGTGACCTTGGGGTTTATCATCATCATCATCAATATCAGATCCTAATAAAGATGAATATGATCTGCTAAAAGGAAGGAACTTTTGAAAGCAATGAAAATGGGTAACTGAAGTTGGAACTAGTAATTGCAATCTTTTACAGTAAACACCAAACATAATCGGAGCAAACGATTAGAAGAAGGGACTACTCACCATATACAAGCGTCTCTCTGGCTCAGCTTCACCAAATACCAATTGCCTCTGCTTCAATGGAGTTTTCGTGAGTTGGGTATTTATTTCAATTTGGGGTTTTGCTCCTCCGCTCACCAAAGCGGGAACTGACCGGTAAGGCAAAACGGTGCGCTTATGACTCTAACTCTGACTACTTTATTATTTTTCATTTTTATCTTTACTATTAGAAATGGAAGCGCTTGTTTTAGTGGCAAGGGGCTTCACCAAAAATTAAACTCCCTATATTGCCCATGATTTGGAGAACAGTTCAACTTAAGTGAAAATATAAAGAAGGGATAACAACGTAAATTACACAAAAACAAATTAGAAAATATAAATGCGGAATCATTTAGGAAAATAGAAATTGTCAGCAGTTAGCACGATCTCCTCGAACAACAACGACTGCCAGGGCTCACGATTGGAGACCGAAGACGGATGTGGGAGATGATCGGAAGAGACATGGCTTCATCACTATTCACCCCTCTTTCAATTTACGGTTCATATAAAAGGAGAAAAGGGAAAGAGGTGCATGGCAATCTCATTGTTTTTTTAATTTTATTTCCTATCAGGTAGAGCGGGTACAGGAGAAGGGGAGGAAATCTTCTGTCCCAAAAGCCCTGTGTCAACCTTGTCTGCACACTCTGATTGGCTTAGAATGATTAAAAAATCCTTATCTTAATTTTTCTTTCATTGTTTAATCATTCTAAGCCAATCAGAGTGTGGAGACAGGGTTGGCACAGGGTTTTTGGGGACAGAAGAATCCCTTCCCAGGAGAAGGTATAATACTGCTCCATTACCTTGAACAGTGGAGCCACCAAGGTTTAACACTGTTTAAGTAAGGCCATTCAGCAGTGGTTAGTTATAATAACTTAGTTTTACTTCCTCATTTATTAAGGCTAATTTTCAAATTTCTGCTTATTTAATCAATCTGGTAATTGGTAGTGTTACATTTGATCTACTATATTACTTTGATCATTGTTTTATGGGCTGGGTGTTGAATGTTTTATTTTGTTTTCAGTTCAGATTTGGGATTATATTCTTTTCATCTTATAGGGATCTTATATTATGGATGGTTGAAGCTTCTTGATCCATATAATCTGGCTTCTAATCCTCTAGAACCAAATAAATGCCTGAATGCACTGTGCAATTGACATTTATTAATGTAGTGAAATAGTATTGTCTACTCATCCGCCCTTTTCAGATCATCCAAGTATTCTGTACCACTGCCTGGTGGGATTATATTAAGAATTTTGACTTAGAAAGTGCAGAACTGGGTCAATGTTATGGTCTACCATTGGCTGCTAAAGAGCTCGCAGGAATCATTCCCAAACTTATTTGTGAGATATAGTATTCTTCTCATCTTTTCCGAAATGTATTAATCTTTGGTTTTTGCTTCCTTTTCTTTTCTGTTTTTATTTTTTATTTTAATTTTATTTTCTCTAGCTCTTTATGGTTTGATGACTGTCATAAATGTGTGGGTGGTTTTTGTACTTCATGCTTTGGTTAAACTAAAGTGAGATAGTGTCTGACATAGTATCTTTGGGGTTTATTCAATCAGTGATGATCACAGTTAGGTTTATTCTTACAACCGTCATCAGAATTGGGTACAATCTTTTTAACTCTATTCATATTTAAGGTTTATCTCCCCTCAATGAAGACAAGTAGAAATAAGATAAAAAGAAAGTAAAAAAGTCCCCATATAGTCATATATAATCACCTATAGGTTGTGCGTCTTATTGATCTTCTAATCTAACCTTTTCTGTGATAATGCAGGTATTTGTGTTAAATATAGATAGCAGAAGATTATTTTGACCATGACTTTCTGATCCAGCTCCTAGGATATTGCCCAAGTATGTGGTTTTTGTACATCCCGAAGACAGTGTCTTCACTGTCTTTATTAACTATCTCTCTTTGGCTCTAGGATTTACTAAGGATTTTTCTTATTTTATTTATACTTTTGCAGTGCCTGCATTCCATGATGTTATGTAATTGACGTACATTTAGTTGTCAGGAGGTTGTACACATCCCACAAAGAGGTTGAGTCCCAGAATTGTTTCGTAAAGTCTTTCAATTGCTCAATTGAGTTGATGTTCTGTGTTTATTATATTACTGATGTAATAGTACCTCTTCTGAAATTGGCAGGTTGGTTTGACAAAGCGCATCACATCTGATAGCATCAGAGAGAAGAATATAGCGTACACTTCTCAAAATTATGAAACTGTAGTTGTAATCTGGTGAGTTACATATCTGATAGCATCTATTGATTTATTTTCAATTTTCTTTCAAGTTTGGCTGAATACTCTAACAATAAGGCAATGAACATTTAGATTTAGAGTTAGTATCGTCTTTACCGTATGAAAATGTCTTAAATGCATGATATATCATACAGATAATCTTTCATTGTTCTGTAAACAGATTATAGAGAATACTTCCTGAGCTTCCTAACCAGTAGAAGGTCAATTGGTCAAAGGTACAATCTTTGATATTTCTTATTCTTTTCTTATTTAGAGTTTACCTCTTTTTTTTTCTTTTTCTTTTTTTGGCTAATTCTCTTTTGCCATGCTTAGTAATCGTGTTGATTTAGTTGGCTTTCATCTTTTACAGATTATTATGGGCCAGGTTTCTTCATCACTCTTTCACACGCCTAATGAAGACCAGGTAGCTTAGCATTATACTTGCTTCCTTTGATACATAGTCTAATAATCGATAGTAACCATTTTTTCCAAATAATTTTTTTAGCTTAATGTGGTTTACTATATAGGGACCTAACCATCTTCATTCACAAGAGTCAGAAAGGCAAAGTAGAAATAATCCCCAAGGAGAGACGACACAATCAATGAGTTCACAATCTGTTTATTCGTTAAGTATCAGTATTACATTTGTCGTCTCAGTTCGTGTTGGATTAAGAGGGTTGTTTCTTTTTCTAATTTGAATTTCTAGCGAGGGTCAAGGCTCTTCTATGCCCCCTCCCCTCTTTTTGGCTTAATGTGGTTTACTACATAGGGACCTAACCATCTTCATTCACAAGAGGCAGAAAGGCAAAGTGGAAATAATCCCCAGGGAGAGACGACACAATCAATGAGTTCACAATCTGTTTATTCGTTAAGTATCAGTATTACATTTGTAGTCTCAGTTCGTGTAGGATTAAGAGGGTTGTTTCTTTTTCTAATTTGAATTTCTAGCGAGGGTCAAGGCTCTTCTATGCAACCCCCCCCCCCCCCCCCCCGAGACTAAGTGTATAGAATACAGAAACTCTACCTCAAAATAGTTGCTGCAAAAACATTATTCTACCTCAATATTTCATAATATTTGTATAGGGTAAGTGTTAGGTAATATGCAACAAAGAAATTATATTGCACTCATGAGTAATATTTCAAACATGAGTAGCAAAAGAGGAAGGACAATACGCACGGGCGAGCTCGGCCCTTCCGCACGCGCATCTTGCGTGCAGGAAGGCTAGTGATTACTTAAGTTGGGAACTTGGGATTATATTAAATATTGTCTGATTAGATTTGTGTTTGGACCTGAACAATTTGGTTTTCATCCAAAAATGATTTCTTTGAAAGTCAAGGCATTTCTTTTGTTTCTTTTTCCATTCTTATCAATGGAAAATAGGAAGGACATTTCTTACCTACTAGGTGTTTGAGACAAGGAGACCCCTTGTCAGTTGTCACCTTATATTTTTATCCTTTGTATGGAACCTTTTATAAGGCACTTGAACACATCCTCAACAAATAGAAAACTGTTCAAGTAAATCCAGAATATGTGTCTGACCCAAACTCGAGGTTACTTGCTCTAGTTGAAATAAGGCTTTTATTAGAGATATTCTCGGAGAATCTTAGGAGATATCCAATCAATGTACAATTATGTTTCCATGTACAACTCTATCTCTATGCTTGTAATCCTCTATATAAAGAGTCCCCTATTATCAATGAAAGTGCGACTCAATTCTCTCCAAATTCAGTTTTCCTTAAACACGTTATCAGCGCGAAGCCCTAACCCTAAAACCCTAAATTCGTAGCCTTCAAATCCCAGAAACCACCAACACACACCTTGAAGGTCTCAACCCAAGGAGTCCAGAACCGGCGGCGCCACCCCCAGAACCGGCATGAAAAATACCAAACCGGCCCTCAGAAGTACCAGAAACCCCTCTGCCCGGTTTAAGGCTTTTTCCTCCGCCTCTGACAGCCATACTCCATCACCTGCAACACCTCGAACCCAGATTGCCGGAATTGAAAAAATAACCACCGGAACTGGCCTGAAAATCTACAAACCGGCCACCAGAAGGGTCATCCACGCTGAACCGCCTCCTGAAATTCATCCTTGGAGTTTTCTCTCTGCTTTTGTCAGTCCAATCCATAAAAAAGAAACAAGCCCAGCCCAAGCAACAGAGCAGCCCTAAGCCCAGAAGCATAGGACCAGCCCATGGCCTAGAAGGAAGAAATCGGCCCAAAGCCCGACCAGTCACCCACTGACGTAAGCACAGAAACTTGCCATGTCAGCACCTAATCTGCACTGCGCGTCCAGTCAGCACCAGCGTGTGCGTCAGCAGAGGACCCAGCGCCACTTCAGACCGGTCAACGCTGGTTGACCATTTTCGGTCAACTTTTTCTGCCACTATTCTGGCCGCCGCCGGCCACTTTCCGGTGACTTTTCCTGTCATTTTCCGACTACTTTTTTCAACCATTTTTTCAGGTCAAATTTTCCGGTGACCTATTTCGATGTATTTTTTACTAAACGTTCCCGTTTTTTTTTTAGTTTTTAAATTCAATTTCTCTTCTTTTTTGGGACTTGCAATCTACTCCCCTTTTTTTATCATAGGGGAGTCCAAATTAAGCCGAACTGTGGGGGTTTGTGCTCACTCCAAGCTTGGAGCTTGTAGAGTTCTCCAAACTTAGAGTTTGTTGAAATAAAACAATCGACCACAAACATCATTGTTTCGATCTAATCCAACCCCTCTTGGAATCGAATTTCTTGGAAGCGACTATGCTCGGAAATTTCTAATTTCTTGGAAGCGACTACGCTCAGAAATTTTATTTGTTTTCGTGGTAGCCTTTTTCGCTCTGAAACTAACCCTTATTTCTTGTTCTCTTTCAGGATGAGTAACCTGAACAAATTGGACTTTGCTCCATTGGGAACAACTGGCTCTGAATATCACAGGTGAGTTTGTGATATCCGTCAGCATCTCAAGGCCGATGAAATCTTGGATACGATTCTCGAGCCTAGCGTGGATGTCACGCCCCCAAATCCAAGGCCAATATTGTACTAAAATATGGCTCGTGAATTTGTGACGTGAGTCAAAACAAATAAAATTTTCTTCTTGAATAAATCAACAAGAAGTAAAAGAAATTATATACATGTTTGAATAGTACTTTTATTAGAAAACAAATATCGGTAATATATTTACAAAACCAAAGTTAAGCAAAATTCGAATCAGTACAGGTATTCACTAGAAATAGTAGTAGAAAAATATTATTTTATCTAGTAGGTTCATCCCGTTTCCCCAAGCATCTACTCAATACCTGAAAACAAGAAGGTGTAGCATCATGAGCAACACAAGCCCAGTAAGTACACAACTTACATTCTTATATTAATGTGTCTTATAAGAAATCAAAACTGAACAACCAAGTTAAAATGTAGCAAGAACCATTTAAGTTCATACGAATTCTTAAATATGTATATATATACACACAATACACACACACATATATACAAATATATTTATTCGTGTGAATGGTTTGGTAATAAATCACATAGTCACATATTCTTATCAAACCAACAAATATTGTAGCATTAGTATGTGAAATAACCTTAAAGCAATGCATGCTCGATTCTCTTTTTTACAAACACCTTCACATATTCAAAATACTGATCACAACCAACAAATATTATAACATTAATATGTGAAATAACATTAAAGCAACACATGCTTGATTTTCTTTTTACTAACACCTTCACATATTCAAAATATATCATAGATAGATATTTGATCAAAATAACATAAGTACACTTCTCTTTTTAGTGAATTTTTAGATTAACTGGTAACAAATCACAATTCCACGTGTTAGGGTCCGACGTACTATACCCAAAACACGGGAAAACCAGGTTAACTGGTATCAAATCACAAATCCACATGCTAGGGTCCGACGTACTATACCCAAAGCATGGGACAACCAGGTTGACTGGTATCAAATCACAAATCCACGTACTAAGGACCGACGTACTATTCCCAAAGTACGGGTAAGCCGCAGCATACCAAAGACACAACTAAGGCATGTATACCCAAAGTAAGCACCCTTCGATCCTAAGAGTATAATAGTGCACTATCTGAAGGGACTAGAGCCCACAGCTTAACAACCACGAAGCACCACGAAGCACCAAAACACATTTACCAGTAATTCACTTAAGCACGGGGTTGTTGTAATCACCCGGCTTCACAATTGTACTTTTCAGACATAATCAAATTCACAACATACAATCTTTATAAATTATAGATCGTAATATATGTATATGTACACACACATATAGATACATATACTTAGGCATAATCTCATATGAAAACATGTATAACATAATTGTATATCACAAATAAGTAAATTCACTAGCAAACAACACAATTAAAAAGAAGCTTATACATAATTGAAATCAAGTAAAATAGGTAATAATAAAGCACAAGTATACTTAGGAATAATCTCATATGAAAACATGTATAACATAATTGTATATCACAAATAAGTAAATTCACTAGCAAACAACATAATTAAAAAGAAGCTTATACATAATTGACATCAAGTAAAATAGGTAATAATAAAGCACAAGCATTAAATAACTATAAACAATTTAACAAAATTAAATTATAGTTAGTATAAACATTAAAAAGAAGCTTATACATAATTGAAATCAAGTAAAATATGTAATAATAAAGCACAAGCATTAAATAAGTAACTATAAAAAATTTAACAAAATTATATTATAGTTAGTATTTCAGTCCTTATGTCCAAATTCATTGAAGTTCATCAACCATGTTCATGGTTCTCCAATTAGAGTCATCAAACTTCAAGATGTGTTATGTTGTCCATCACAAGTCCGAATTAGTCAAATGAGTACACCATTTCAAAGGGTTTTTCACAAGAAATCCAATGGAATAAGTCATGTAGTCCAAATCAGAGTGATATAGTCCAGAAATGGTAAAGAACCATAACAGTGCAGAAACCGATATTTTTGATACTGTCCTTTGATGTCTAAGTAATTACGTACTGTGTATTTTACCATTACTTCTCAAACTCTCCAGATCAGAAATAGAGGTCCTAAGCTTCAAATTGATATAAAGTTTGTAGAAAATGGATAAGAAATGAGGGAGATAAGAATTTTTGAAGTTGTGATGGCTGTATGAGATTTCCAGCAAGTTTAAAAGTTGAAAACTTTGATTAGCCATAACTTCTTCATTTCTTAACCTTTTTTAGTGATTCAAAAGCCTAAATTGAAGAAATTTTGATGAGGAATTTAATACTGTAATTATTTTTGACAAAACAGATTTTGTTATATACCAAAATACTGGTTTGGAGCAAAGCAGATCCTTTTCCATCTTATCATTGATTATGTAGTTTGATAAATCTTAAAGATAAAAGAACATAAAAATGTATTCATGTACTTACTTAAGGAACTCAGGGGTGAGGTGAATATTTTGGTCTTGAATTCAAGCTTGGACTTTCTTTAAGAAAAACAAACGGAGCTTCTAAAGAGAAAAAGGATGAAGGATTTGTGTGGGAATCTTGAGTTTTCTCTACAACTAAGGAGGCTTCAAATCAGTTTTGCACTTGATTTTTAAGCTTGTAGGAAATATGATAGAGATCATATGCTTAAATAGGCTAGAAATAAGTAAGTGACAAATTATTATAAGGTGAGTGACTAATTACTATTTAGGTTAAATGATTAAAATGATAAAATAAAATTAAAAAAAAAGTAAAAAGAAAGAAAGCATAAATCCACTTGCTAAATATATATATATGCATATATATATATATATATATATATGTATGTACACATACACATCCATATGCACATGTACCCAATTAATAAGTAAAGAATTTTAGTGCTTATTTCTTAAGGTAAAAAAAAAATGGCAGTAATTAGTACTAAAATGACATGCCTAAAAAAATAACATAGATGAGTCTTGAACTCAATAACAAAGATTTTTCAAATATAGTTAATAATATAGTGTTCTATAGTTGGCACTAATTTTCGGGTTATTACACAGGACGTGCTAACTATTGAGCAAGCTCAAGCTTTGGAAGTAAATAGAGCAACCTTAGAGGCAAATAAGGCGAAAGCCATCATCCTAATGACTCGTCATATGGATGATTCGCTCCAATATGTGTGTATGAATGAAGAAGACCCCAGAAGGCTGTGGGTCTCACTTTAAGATAGATTTGGCAACGTCTGTGACTCCCTGCTTCCTGACCTAGAAGTGAGATGGCATAGCCTCCGCTTCTGTGATTTCAAGTCAGTTCTTGACTACAACTCGGAAGCACTTCTCATTAAATCCTTAATGGAATTATGTGGTAAAGAGATCAAAAATGCGATGTTGATTGAGAAGACTCTCTCTACTTTCCCCGTCTCTGCATTGATGGTTGCTAAGAACTATCGAATCGATGTTACTACAAGACGAATCACAAGGTTTCATGAGCTCATTGGAGCTATGAATGTCGCTGACAAGCATGACAACATCCTTATGAAGAACTATAATTCGAGATCCGTGAGAACAGAGCATATTCCGGAATCCAAGTCGTGCTCCAAAGAAAGGGCGCCAAGAGCGAAACCCTAATCTTAGGAATACATTTGGACGTTCTGGTCCATATAATTGCTCTACTTGGGAAGGTAATCGCCAAAATAGGCGAACACGGAACCGAAGAGGTCAACGTGGAAAGAGAGAGGGAGGCAATGCCTCTGGCCATGTTGGTGGTGCCATCAACACTAAGAGCCATTTAAATGACGCTTTCAAAGCTCCTCAATCAATGACGTTTGAGCAAAGAGATGTATGTTCTCGTTGTGGAGTGTCTGATCATTGGGCACACATTTGTAGAGCTCGTGAAGAAATTGTCACCACCTACAAAGCATATTGTGAAGCAAGAAAAGCTCACTATATGGAACAAGAAGATCAAGAAGATGATCTAGAGGGAAGGGTTGAAGACTATAAATCTGGCTGGGATCAATAGATCACCAATTCTGTTTAAGTCTTTATTTTTCCAAGAAATGTAATAGGCAATTGCTATATATTTTGTAGTAAATGCCAATGGTTTACTTTTCTTCAAAGTAGGCTCACTCAAAGGAAGTGTGATTTCTAGGAAGGTTCTGAGACTAGTGGTACTTAAGGGAGCCTTGCTCCACCGACATCTCTTTACTCACCTAGTTACATTTATTTTGGAATTACCAAAAGAAGATAGACGACTATCATTGTTTTGCATTAGCTATCATATTGGGTTAGATTTTCTTTGGTCAAAGAGACAATGATGTAACTCCGTTGGCTTATGAATAAAATTTCGAGTTCTTTTCATTATGACTCCATTTTGATTCTGAGCATATGTTTTTGTGACTACGATGGCTGCGCCATCAATATTAATTCAAGGACATGGAATGTCTGCAACAGATCCCAAGCTTGTTTTGCAGTGTCGCAGTGACTGATCCTCAGCTTTTCACGTTCAGAGAGAGCAGTGAAAATGCTATTTTTTGCCTTGAAATCAGCTTGAAGATCGCGTACCTCCACATCAGTCCAGTCCTTCCTTGGCTTAGGAATAGAGGCTGACGAGCCTTCAGCTGGAATTATAGGTGTCTTCCATCCATTTTCCACAATGTTCCATACATGTTCATCTTGCGCATACAAGTACGATTTCATGTATATCTTCCATTGAGTGTACTTTTCACATCCTCCATCAAACCATGGAGGATTATTAACAGATCCACCAGCAGCCCTATCGCGATATTGTTCCATCGTCCCTGCGATCTACTAGAAAATTCTAGAACCCACTCTGATGCCAAATGAAAATACCGAACAGAACAATATTGTTCTATAATCAATAAGGACACAGAAATTGCTAACGCAGTGTAAACCTCTCCACTGAGAAAACTTCACTTTAACGTAGCCAACACGAAAAATCAATCCAATATGAAGCAAATGAGTTTACAGTATACAAGTAGTGTTGTTTGAAACAAACACATTCACTTAGCAACAAATGCTAACTTGACTAATGACTGATCTAAGTTTTTACTTGATCATCACTCTATCAATGAGAACCAATCTGCCAAACTTCCTTGATCTCAATGTCTCACTGATCTTGACAATAAGTGATGTTCATGATAGAATATGCAAGAAAACATAACATGTAAAGAGAGTTTTATTCGGAAGAACATTCATATAAACATATAATGCATAGGCAAAACAATTTTGATATCGAAAACTCTACCGAAGGAATGTAGATTCAAAACTTTTATATGGGAGCAAGACTCCCCCTCACTCAAATCTTTTCTTAATTATCAAATAAGATAAATATGGAAAGAGGTTAAAACTGAAATCAATATTTCCTATTTATCTGCTATGCATGTCAAAAATCTTTAATGCACATGTGTATACCAAAATCAATTTAATCGACATGTATATCAATTTAAATCATCTAGCATGATATGAAATGAATACCACTTATGCATGTCCTTATGATGTAAACATTACTCTTATATAAAGGGGTCTAATGAGAATGAAATACACACTTCTACCTCCTCCTACATTTTGTTTCTCTATTCTATCTCTCTTATATTCTCTAGTTTATAACACGTTATCAGCACGAATTTGCTCTTATTTTTCTTCTTCTTCTTCTTTGAACTCCATGATGATCAGCAAGCCTTATGGTGCAACATAGTTGCTTATGACCAAGGCTAATGATCTATGAGTTTTTCTTCTTTCTCTCCTAGATGAATATCAATTTTCTTTATGCGATCATTTACGTATCAATTTTATGAATATCATATATTCTATCCTAGTTAATTATTTTCAATAAAACTACTATTTAATTAACTTTTACTAAGTTACATAAAATACATATACTATTAATCTAGTATTAGTAATAATGTTAATACTATTATGATAATAATTATGTTTACATTTCTTAATATACATGTATCTGTATTAAAAACTACAATATATATAGCTAATTTTTAGATAATTGGTAGATTGGATATTTACTAAATCAAATCAACTTTTTCACAAATATTCGATTTCGGTTTTATTGATTTTGATTACCAAAAGTTTGTTTATCAAATCTAAAATATCAGTTGATTAGGTCGGTTCTATAATTATCAAACCAAATGGCAACACTGTTACTGGTATGGATTTATCATTTATGTGTCCAAATTCTCTGTTATGGGCAATATAAATATATGATTAACGGTTCAAAAGTTATATTAATATTTAAAGATCATTTTTGCAAAATATTATTCACTTTTAACTCATTGAATTACATCAAATATAATTAAGTGATCATTTGATGAATTACATCAAATATGCTGATCACAAACTGATGGGAGTTGGGACTCTAACTCTAGACATGGGAGGCCCATACTAGATAGCATTGAGTTTTTTTTTTAACTGATTTATTAAATGAACCTAAATAAAAAGACCAAATGACATAGTAGAAGAATATAGCAATTGAGAACCATAATTGAATTATGAAAAAAAGGTTCTAAATAGAAAAATAAACTTATAAGATACAGATAATAATAAAATTACCAATGAAGAATCTTCAAAATAACAAAGAACATAGGAGAATTAAAGATGTTGGAGTTCAACAATGATTTCTAATATCTCTTGTCCATAATTTTTTTATTTATTTCCTTTTAGTGGCGAGTGAAATGAAGCTTTAGTGGAATGCTACACTCTAGAGAGTGAAAGTCGCCCATTAAGTAATTTTAACGAGCAATCATCCTTCAGCAAAGACACTCCGCCCCCCTCATTTTTTTTTTTAAGAGCACTCACAAAGAATTGTTGATCTTTAATAATTGGTGTCAAATTAACGGAGTATTCATGAAAAATATCAAACATGTATGTATATCAGCGTCAAAACTCTTACATGGACCATTAAGAAACGTAATACGTATTATTTAAAATACCTTTTATTGTCAAACCCTTTGTTGCTTATATTTCAACCTTTTGCAAAGAAAAGACGAAATATTAAGAGGAAGAGGGGAAGAAGTGAAAGAGCATGAGATTTGAAATGTAAAAATGCCACTTCATATGTATATATTTTTTGAACCCTTGAACCATAGTTCGATTAATTACAGTCTCTACTACAATTTTCACATAAAAAGAAAACGAACAAAACAAAAGCAATCAGTTTATCTAATGATTGTTACCAACAGAACAATATCATCTCATTACCTGTCCGACAATAACAGTTGATAACAATTCAACTTTTAGGAAATGCAGAGATAAATGTGCTTAATCACCAGAACTACAGGCAATTACCTATACTTTGTAGTAGGAAAAAACAAAGTTATTTTATTTACTGGGGAAGAATAGGAAATAAAGACCGGCAACTGATCTCACAACACTTATCATACTGAAAACACATGGTTTGAAAAAACATGAAAACAACTAGGTCGATATTTCTGCATGAAGCCCTAATGTATGTCATGCAACCAAATACAACCACATCGAACTCCAATAATATATGCAACAGAAGTGCCTAGTGCCAACATCAATCGGTAGGCTTTAACACTCAGTACCTGCTATATCTAGGATTACAATATCATAATACAACACAATATCAAAATGTTGGTGTACTTACAGTTTTACAGTGTCAATCAGCATTTGACCCACACAGTAGTGTTTGACAAAAGCACAAACACTCATTTGGACAAGGTATTGAGACGGTGAAACCACAGTGACACAACTTGTGCTGTATTGACAAAGGGCCTTCTTATCCTGGTTAGGTCTCTGGGCATCAAATTTCCACTTCTGTATGTTGTCATTATTGCAAACTGCTTTGAGACAACCCCAAATTGTTGCAGCTTTCCCCAAACATAGTACATTTAAGAAAACAAATTCCACCCGAAATGCGTGAGAACTGTATACCGCTTTTCAAATTTACAGTGGGCGACCTATTGAGAGAAGCGACTGCTAATACTGTACTCTCTCGTTGCTATTTAAATGAAGGGTCTCAATACCTCTGAGGGTGGACTCTAAGTTTTTTACGGTCGAAATATTTCTACCAGAAGTGGTACGATTCTGCTCTGAAGATACAACTGGTGAACTTCTTTGGACAGAAGAAATTTTACCTAGTGTTCCAGGACTTGCCTCTGTGGTTTGAGGGCGAGAGGGCTCGGATTCACTGCCAACAATTACTGCATCCCAACTGCTATAAACTACAGCCCCCTTGATGATCCAGTTGACCGCAAAAAACTAGAACTTGATAACTGCACAAATCCAAGAAAAACGACAAATTACATTAATCCAATTATACACTTAGCCAAATCATGATGACGACTGAAATGAAACAACCTAGGTGTAAAGCTGCTACAGCTGAAGATCTGGTCAGAAACAAAGATACTTACCATTGCGTCTTTAGACACAGATGGATCGTTTGCAACAGGACTTTTTTGTTTAGACAAGCTTCCAGGATTTACAATCGGTCCAGAATTTCTCCTACGTGAGGGATCTGCCAACGACCAACCAGTAGGTCTAACTTCCTCCCCACCTGCAAAACATTAATTAAAAATAAATACATAAATAACATCTTGGTTAATGAAGACATTACATCCATAAATACTGGAATCGAGTCTAACTTCAATAGTTAAAGAAAAGAATCTGGAAAAATATAAAACCATATACAATAAACAGCAAATTTCAACCACAGAGAAAACAATGGCTGCAATTTCTGACAGACTATACTAAGTAAATACGCAAACATTAAAAAGAAAGCTTTTCCACGTAAATATGACAGTGATTGAGAAAATGAATGATTATACAATTACCTGATTGTCTTTCAACATTTGCAACAACTGGAGGCAGTCCAGAGCTTGGTCCAGCACCACCCTATAAAATAGTGAATAATATAAGATAACAAGTTAACTTAAGGATGTCCTCAAATAGTAATATCTGTGTCACATACAGGAGCACGAGTAGGAGGTGTGGCAATCTGCGACTGCTGATATTTCAAGATCATCCAATCAAAGACATAATCAAACTGAAAACCTGGCGTAATAAGACAGCAATATGTTAAGAACTCTACAAAAAGACCACTACAGCACTATCAAGTAAGCTATCAAAGAACTATATTTAAACAGATTTTCTGTGTACGGGGGGAAAAAAAAGGGAAGAATGTCAAACCTTCGCGAATAAAAAGGTCATGAAACAATCTCTTCAGATAACCATAATCTGGTTTATCATCAAAACGTAGAGATCTACAGTAATGGAAGTATGAGGCAAATTCGGTGGGATAACCACGGCATAAGGCCTAAGAAAGAATTAAGAAAGCAGCAGTTAATATTCCACACTTCCAAGAATACCATTGAATCATTATTGTGCATAAAATCAATACTATGAGATTCAGTTAACCTCAATTGATGTTGACACTTTCTTTTCACTGATCTTCTCATACTTCTGCTTTTTAGTTCCAGCCTTCAATCCCTGCCATGGAAGACTATCCAAAACACAGTCATGACATAATCGAATATGCAAAAGAATAAAAAGAAAAAATACCAGCAGGTGCAATATTTACCTTCCTCTTAGGAAGTACATAAGCACATATCCAAGTGACTCGAGATCATCGCTTCGGCTTTGTTCTATACATCAACAATTACAAGATCAGAGTCGGCTAGAGGGAGGGAGGGAGGGAGGGAGGGAGCGAGAGAGAGAGGGAGCGAGGGAGCGAGGGAGGGAGCGAGAGAGAGAGGGAGGGAGAGGGAGGGAGGGAGGGAGAGGGAGGGAGGGAGGGAGGGAGGGAGAGAGAGAGAGAGAGAGAGAGAGAGAGAGAGAGAGAGAGAGAGAGAGAGCTTACCAATGCCAAGATGAGTATTCATGCTTGCATATCTTGCTGTCCCAGTCAAATTCTTATTATCTCTGAATTAACATGAGCACATCAAAACCATAGAAAAACTAACTAAGAAAATGCCATTTCATATCAAAACACCCAAGACAATGGGATCGGCAAGGCAGATAAATATAACAGGATTAAACTAGGGCAGGTGCCAACTGAACACTTGTTCAGAAATAAATGCATTATGTAAGCAATACCGTGTGGTCTGATTACCTTACAGTACTGCACATCACAAGTCTCACTAAACCAATTCATAATCAACCAAATTTATGTTAAAAAACTTATTCCAAAAAGTGGATCTCATTCATTTGGGGTAGACACCGACCAACTACAGCCTCAATCCAGGCCTTGACGGTAACTAAATACAAGAACATGAAAAAAATATCCTCATACCTCCAAAACATCTCTAGTCAAAAACTAAATCACTGAAAATGCTTTCCTTGCTCCTTTAAATAATTCTGCTTAAAATGACATAAAATACTGGCTGAAGAAACCTGCTCTAGAGCAATCATAAATTGCCCAAGAGAAAATAAATGATATAAGTTCCTACACCATGAATCCATGATTGTATCTAACTAAATAGAGAATCGGCATTACAGATTGAATGTGGGTAAACCCTCAACGTCCTTGAAAGTCCATGTGAATCTAATGCTGGTACTTTAGACATCGATAGTACCACAAGTTAAAGTCCGACACATTAAGAACCACCCCTATAAGTCTATTAGGCCTCTAGTCTTCAAACACATATTCAAGAGAGGAAGAGAAACCGACAGAATTTCAGAAGTAGGGATGAGCTGTGAAACAGGTCAATATTCAAAAGTCATTCAAAGCAACCAACCTATAAGGAATATGCTGATGGGTTGATGTGTCTCTATACTTCTTAGCGAGGCCGAAGTCAATGATGTAAATCTACAAAAGCAGAGAGAAAGTAATGCATTTACATATAGCACAAAAATGACAACAATAGTTACATGGAACATAAACACTAAATAGACAAGAACAAATAAGAATATCCAGCCCAATATGCAATTGAAAGATTAACAGATCATACACAGATTTTCAGCACTCATTTTGATAACAGTCAAAGGGAGCAAAAAGCAGAAATCTCATTTTGATAACAGTCAAAGTTTCTGTCACCATTACATGAATTTTTGTACATAGAATAAATTTTGCTACGTAGCAGTATGTACTTGATGATGATGATATGCCACCATATGTGGATGTAATATTTCGTTGTTTGTGGACTCTGTTCTCCATCTGCTCACCATAACAAATCACAAAGCAAGGGACAGACAATTAGAGAAGAAAAAACAGTTTCTTTAATTTCAAGTTAAAGAAGTGATAATCAATTAAGTAAAATGGAAATTCTTCGAGCTTCATCAACGGATTTCACCTTCTTCCCAATCTCCAATGCGAAATTCATCCTCTTCATAAACATGTTCAAGTTCATCCCTCTTCAAATAGATGCCCAACTTGTCAAGTGTCAACCAACGATACACCCTGTAACAAGAATCCTGTTTGATGCCACCACTGCACAACAAGTTGAGTTGTTGAAGATCTTGTAAAGGATTCTCGACTTTCAATCGAGCAGCCTCTTCAACCCTCAAAATTTCCTTACGAGCCTGTTCCCTTAGCCGTTTGATTCGGAGCTCCTTATATTTATTCACTGCACAAGTGATAGCAGAAGCAGAACCCTTCTCTTGGTCAAGGCCGCGCTTGATTCGGTGTTCCTTATCTTTATCCAGTACTGCACAAGTGATAGCAGAAGCAGAACCCTTCTCTTCGTCAAGGCCGCGCTTGATTCGGTGTTCCTTATCACAAGTGATAGCAGAAGCAGAACCCTTCTGTTCGTCAAGGTTTCTGGATGACCTCTTGGCCCCTCTTTTGTTGTTGTTGTTGTTGAGTTGTTGAAGACTTAATGGACTCACAGGACTAATAGCAGACACAGACCTATCCAAACTAGCACAACAAGAAGCTTTCAAGGTTGAAGACCTAGTTTCAGGAAACCGTAATTTCCACTTAGCCTCAAAAACCTTACCAAGATTCTTGGCCATTGCACGCTGTTTTTCTCCAAGAGAGTAATACCACAACGCGTTTTGGAAGGTAAGCTTGACATCGGCCACAAAGGCATCAATACTGGAGTAGTTGTCTCTCTCCAACTTGGATTTGACGGTGGACAGATCCATAGGCCTTCGAACCTCCTGAGAATCAGGGATTCGAACAGCCACAGAGCCATGACGGTGATCAATTAGCTCCTGCAAGATCCCGCAACAAAGAAGCTTTTGGGTCTGCTCCAAACCTGTCATCGGCATCAGCTTTTGCTTCTTGGATGATGAAATCGTTGTGTCACCCACATCCTCTCTACGCCTTCTTTTAGAATCGCAACCCATAGCTGCAATTCTGAAGCGCAAAACCCAGAAAGAGACGGATATAACGCAGAAACTAAGAGTGATCTAAGCGAAGCGAGTGCAATTGGAAATCCCTTATGAAACGCAAGACCCACACAGATTTCAGAGTAAGAAGCTCAGACTCCGAATTGGAAAAGGAAAGGGTCGGTTGGGCAATATATAGGGAAAAGGAAAGGGTCGGTTGCCAATACGGCGTCGTGCAATATATAGGCAAAAGGAAAGGGTCGGTTGCCAATACGGCGTCGTGCAATATATAGGGAAAAGGAATGGGTCGGTTCCCAATACGGCGTCGTGCAACCCTTCAAAAACCATTTTCAATTTTAAAAGATAATAATAATCTATACTATTATTAAGAGAGAAGAGTTTGTTAGCCAAAATCTAAAATTTTGAGAGAATTGACCCTTAAATATTAATAAACTTTGAGAATTAATTAAATCACAAGAATAATTAAGATATTTACAAAATGCATTTTTCTTTAAAAAATTTTAAAAAAAAATATCCACAACTCATTTTTCTCTCTTCCACTTTATTTTCTCTGCAATAACCTACTTTTTTTCTTTTTTATTTTCTGGAAAGAAAAAAAAAACTAATAACTTACACTAACTCAATTCGAAACAGAGAAAAGAGAGGAGATTCAAGACCCACAAGCAGAAGCTCCAATGGCAGAACCAAAGCAAGAGCTGAAACACCTCTCAGGTATTATTTCTTTGTATTTACAGAATCACCAAGGTTATTATCTATTTTTGTTATCTGCTTTCTTGGTTGCTTTTGCTATATTCTAGTTCATATTCTGAGTGCACACGTACTGATGCGCTCAAAGGCAAGCGCATAATTTAACCCTGAAATATCGTTAGTAGTATAAGCAAATAGGGATCGTTCTATTCTGGGGATTGAGGGTACACCTGTCATTGTGAAACAAATAAAGAAAAGTATTATTTACAAAAATAAAATAAAGAATAAATATATACAAGTGAACAAAAATAAGGGGGGGTTTAGGATTCTTAAAATTAAAATTAAAATAAATAAAATAAAGAAAACGTAAAAACATATATACAAGGGTGGAACGCAAGGAACAAAGATCAAAATCAATTCCATGTAATCAAATTCGATTCAAACCCTATAATTGTTCTTCCAAGTCATGAGAGAGGAATTGATCATGTGAAACATTCGAAAGCAAATGATTTCCCATATTTTACTTTTCTATGCTAATTAACCTAAGCGAAAGCACCTAGATTAATCCTATCAAACATGCAGTCAAGCCCTAGAAAGCTAGTCAATCATGACATGTTCAACGCATTAGACATAGAGAAAGGCTATCAACTCAAGTGTACAACTTAGTTATGGAAAAGTCCACCTAATTGCAATCCTCTTCAATTAAATTCGATTTTTGTCCAAAACCTTTACTACTTTGATTCAAGTTTACACAAAACGAAAAGTCGATTTCATGTTCTTAAACCTAGCACCAATTACATGCAAATCCTATAAGTGTCGACCCAAATAAGATAAACATATAAAAGTTTTCTATCAAGCAAATTCAATCGAACAAACTCAAATAAGCAACTTAGAATCACAATTATGGAATTCGAAAACTTTATTTAAACATAGAAGTTGGGCTTAAACTTTGCCCTAAACATTATTGTTAACTAGAAACAAGTTCATACGAAATCAAACAAGGAAACCAAAAAAGTTACAAGGAAAAGGAACGAATTACACCGTGAGTGGAGATGGAGATGGAGAGCTAGATGGTTGGATCTTGAATCTTGGAAGCAAGCCTTCAAGGTGGATGATGGAGGATATGATCTTCACGGCTCCTTCTTCTTCTTCCTCTCCTTGCTTGAAAACGCAGAACTTTGCAACTAGAGAATGGAAAAGGAAAATGGAAAGGAAATGGAGAGACAAAGAAGATGAGATGGATGAAGGAATTGGTGGGAAAATGGAAAGGAAATGGAGAGACAAGAAGATGAAATGGATGAAGGAATTGGTTTAGGAAAATGGAAAGGAAATGGAGAGACAAGAAGATGAAATGGATGAAGGAATGTAGAGAGAAAAATGAAAAGGAAATGGAGAGACAAAGAAGATGAAATGGATGAAGGAATGTAGAGAGAAAAATGAAGAGGAAATGGAGAGACAAAGAAGATGGAATGGATGAAGGAATTGGTGATTGAGAGTGAGATGAGAAGGTGTTTAAATAGGGAGGAAAAAGAAGAGTGAAATGATGAGATGAAGAAAAATAATGAAAGTGGAGTATGAGAGTGGTTTGTAAAATATGTAAAAGATGAGGTAATGATGAAAGCAAAGCATGAAGGTGAAGAAATGTGGAAGTGATGATGATCTTTTAGAGTAGAAAAATGTATCCAAGGAAAAAGAAATGCTTTCTTCATGTGGGTGGGAAACATGAATATGTGGTGTTGAGCTGTTTTCAAGTTAGTTTCTGCCCCTTTATTCCTTCAATTATTTCTCCAACAAGACTTCATTATATGCCTTCGACTTCTTCATATGAAATTATCCACCATGAGTGTAGATTACTGTGGTAAAATTTCAGAATTTCTTGCCATGTGGTTGGGCCGGAAATGCTGCTGGACCTCTTACAGGTCCAGTTTTCCGGTTTTGTTTCTGTAGAAAATTGGGCTGATTGTTTGAAGGCCTTCCACTCATATTTTTCTCTGGCACTCTTCATAAGAAATGATCCTTTGGGTGTCTAGAATGGATCTGGAAGGTTTCAGCTCATTTGAAGTTCATTTGGTCAGGCGGCCGCTCCTTCTTCTTTGCTTGGCTTGGTTTCTCCTAGCCGGAGTAGGAATATGTGTAAAATTGATCTTTTAGTACATTTCCATTTTTCTCCATCATTTCCAGGTAATTATGGACGTAACGTTCATTTCACCTTCATTTACTCCAATGTACCTAAAAATAGAAATTGAATTAAAAATCGATTCAGTTAAGGAATTAACTAAGCAAAATGTGAGGAATTAACTATTAAAATATCACATTAAAATGCTCCTATCACGTACTTATGTATCTTACTATTTTCTTATGAAAAGACTAAAAGGGGTAGGTTCCTATGTTATCCTGAGGTTTTAGAGCTTTTGTCTTTCTTAGAAACTACATCAAAAAAAAAAAAATAACGAAAACAAGACTAGCCTTCAACATGCCCAAGTGTTTCTCCTAACGGCTTCCTGCCTAGCGGATACTTTAACAGGCGAAATCACTGCTGCTTGTCTTAGTCTTAGTTTTAAAATTGGTTTTGTCTGGTTGACAAAAACTTTTCAAATTTCAAAATTCGTATAGGAAACAGATGGTGATGGTTTAGATGGAATGCAGAAATGAGAAATAGATAGTGATAGATAGGATGCAAAACAGAAACATAATATATACTATTACTACTTTTGACAAAATGGGTGGGTATCCTTTATTTATTTAACAGAAATACATGCTAAAATTTCAGAGCCTCATCCTCAGGTAAACAACAAAATGCTGTTTAGCTACCCATGAGAATGAGAACAGGTACTTACTTGTAATGAAAGCACACTACTGCACACTGAACAAGTAGGAGAAGCACACTGCTACTATGGCTTTCTTACTTCTTGAGAGAAGACTCTTCTACTCAATTTTCTGATGCCTTACAAATGAAACTTAAAGCTCCTTATATAGAGAGCGGAACTCAAACTAGAATTCAAAACATAAAAATGTACAGGACAACTTCGTGAACTTTTGCTTTTCTAAATGCTCCTGCTGGTGGAGGTTGGATGGAGAAAAACAAAAGCAGGTAGGTGAAGTGTTTCTTCTGGTAGGTGAAATGTCTTTTCTTTTTTAAAGCAAAAGTAGCTTTTAACTTTTTAAAAGGTCAAAAGTACTACAGTTACTTATTTGGCGTTTCTCCTCTTTCACCTGTATCTTCACCTGTGATGCTACATATTCTCATTTGTTTTTGAATGGTAGCCAAAGACAAAGGAGCTGTTATCTGCCTGGGCCATTCTAACAGTGGTAGCATTATCTTCGACGTCTGTATCGACATACATTTTATAGTGGTTGTCAGTTTCAAGCTTTTCCACCCAGCGTATGCATGCCATTGTCGAATCTATCTCTTTTCTGGTGAGAGATAGGAATAGGTCACTGCTGACTATGTCAGGATGATCGTATGCAGTGATAATAATTTTTTCTCCTGCTGCCAAGAAGGTATTGCTGATATCTTCAGAGATTATCTTCTTGATATACTCTAGAGCCATGGCCTTCATCCACAGGATGCTTGAGTTTGGTTGGCCATTATACCCTACACAGGCTGGTTGAAGATAATTATTTTGAATAATTCTCACATAATGGTATGGAGGAATATATTCAACTTCTCTGTTTGCCTTCTGACTCCATTATGGAGGAGTGGATTTGAACTTATGACGAAGTATACAGTCATTTTTCTAATGTTTTTGACTGTGTTGACAATAATAGGTGGCAAACCTTTCAGATCATCATTTGTTTTGGTCCACAGATTATGGACAAAACCATTTTCAACAAGCCAGAGCTTGTGTTCTTGAGGATGTTCACTCTGAACATTGACTAAGTATCTCTCAACATAAGGTCCTGAAACGATAAATAGAGTTGGAGGAACTAAGTCTTCTGAATTATGTCTTCCTATCAGATTGTGGAATTCATGCCAATCTGATTCATTGAGTGCCATGACAGGGACCCTAGCACTTTTTAGACTTTCAAGGAAGTTGATTTTTTCTTTTCTTACAGCACTCTGCTGTATATGACTTTCTTCAAACTGTGGCCTACCATTTTCGTAGAGTTCTTCAGCTAATGCAAAGAGGGCTGGGAACATTAGACCACTGCTTCTTTCTTGAAAGGCAAATAAAAGATTATCCAGGATTACCTTCTGGTGATAAGCTAGTCTCCTGCCAGTTCTGAACACAGGAGTATCAAAAGTTCTTAATTCATAATTAAAAACATTTAGAACTCCAGTTGGAGTTGGTCTGCTTTTTGGCAAAGCAGCAGCCATCAACGGTCTTGATGAGCCTTTACCATCTGCCGTTTGAGACGGGCTAGCCAATCCTTTACCCTCGGATTGATCAGTTGTGGCCAAGCCTTTTGGGCTTAGCAGAAACCTTTTAAGGATTTTTTCTTTGGTTTCTTTAGGATCCTCTTCAGGTTCCTGTTCTTTCCCAGTCATTCTGCTTCTGGGATTACCACCTTCGTCATCTTCTCTTTGGCTAAACATTGCCATTTCTCTGGTCAATGCGTCTGGAAGATAGTTCTTGTTTCCTGCAATTAATTCAACATTATAATCATATTGGTTAAGAAATAATTGTCAGTTTGCTAATCTTCCTCTATCAGCAGCTTTATCGAGTTTGAAATTTTTGAAATTCTTTACTCTAACACAATCGGTGCGGACAATAAAGGGTTTTCCAAGAAAAGCTGGAGAATTTAAAATTGTTTTCTTGACAGCCAAAATTTCCTTTTCCCCTGTGGGATAATTCAATTCTGCAGGGCTGAACTTGCCACTACAAAATTTGCAAATCTTTTCGATGTTAGTTCCAGGCGTTTTTGCCAGAACTACACCAGACCAGTAATTATCACTCGCATCTATTTGGAGGATAATCTCATCATTTTCTTCTGGTTGTTGAAGAGGAGGGAGGTTCTTGCAGAGTTCTTTTATCTGCTTCACAATTTTCTTATCATCTTCTATGAAGTTCCATTTTCTTTTGGAACTTGTCTTAGGAGATAACATTGCTGTTAATCCTGAGATTTTAGGGATGAAATCTCTCCCATAATTTATGACACCAAGGAATCTCTCTAGACTCTTAGCATCAGGAATTCTGTCTGGGAACTTCCAGATCTTTTCAAGAATATGGGGTTGGAGTTTTATCACTCCATTCTTGATGTTTATTCCTAGGAAATCAACTTCATCGAGGATAAAGAAGATTTTCTTTTCACCTAGGATAATTCGATGCTGAACTATCAGCTTTACTACCTCATGGAGGTGTTTCATGTGTTCTTCTCTATTTTTGGAGAAGACCAGGATGTCATCTATGTAAACGACGCAGAACTCCGCTACATGCTTGAAGATGTTGTCCATATTTCTTTGGAAGATTGAGGGAGCTTGCTTAAGACCAAAAGGCATTACTAACCATTCGTAATGGCCTTGTGGTGTTCCGAATGCAGTGAGAGGAATACTCTCAGGATGCATCTTGACCTGCCAGAAACCCGACTTTGCATCGAATTTCGAAAAGACTTTAGCTCCTCTGAGCTGATTGATCAATACTCTTACTTGAGCAATTTGATAACCGTCTTTGACAGTCTTCTTATTGACATCTCTGTAGTCAATAACCATTCTAGCTTTTCCTCGTAACTTTTCTGCATGATTTCTCACGTAGAATGCTGGAGCATGATGAGGGCTAGTGGAGGGTTGAATTAATCTCTTTTTCAGGAGATCTTCAATATCACTTCTGAATTCTTTTTGATCTTCCTCTTTGTATTGAGGAATGGCTTTGACATGACAGATGGCATTCATGTCATGTAATCTTAATTCACAGACCACTGGGTCTTTTTCCCAAAACTTTTGAGGATCTTCATCGTTGTTCTGCTCGAGTAGTTTCTTGATTTTCTCAAGAGTGGGAATTTTCTGAGACTCAAGCTTGTTCTGAAAGTGCTTGAGGTTATGCTCATGGATGAAACTAGCTTCTTCATCTTCACTAGCTTCTTCTTCTTCTAAAGACTCTGATTCTTCAACAAGTAATTCTTCGTGTTGTTTGATTTGGAGTATGGGCTCAAATTTGGGTTTGTAAGGGGTAAGATCACCACTATTTTGTTGCGATCTCTGATACTGAGTAGTAAAACCTAGACCTACTACACTTTTTGCTTGTGTGAGTCGGTCTGCCCAGAACACATGTTCTCCTTTTCTGAAGCCTATCGCTTCTTCATCCTGAATAAATCGTTGTTGGAGAATAAAATCATTTCCCAACAAGAAATCAGATCCTTGGCCTTCAGACTGCCATACATTCTGGATGATAAATGTTCCTCCACCAATGGTAATATGAACATTTTTTGCTACTTTCTTCATGGTGAGATGGCTTCCATCAAATGTAACACCAGTAGCGGATTTTTTCTTATCTTCTTTCCAGAGTTCATCTGGAATTGCAAATCTCTTTGCAACAGTAAATCCCGATCCATTATCTACAAAGGCATGTAGATGATATTTTTTATGATCAGGGAATTTTAGTCCAATCTCTATGTAGTTGCTGTATCTACTAGTAGAGACGACTTTCGATTGTTGAAACTCATTTTCTTGAGCTTGTTCCTTTGGAATGAATGGTTTACATTCTTCTGGAACATTTTCCGGAGTGGGTGATTTTTCAAAACTAGAAGGTTTTGTATCATCCCAGTCTGTAGGAATTATCTCTTTGATATATGGGTTACTGAACCATGAAGGAGGGTCATATCTGACTTTATAATCAAACTTGCCAGATGGTTGGCCAAGTAGACCCCATGTTTCAGTAGCCAAAGCTCTCTCTTGTCGTTCTAAGAGATGAACATATTCTGGTGGTTTCACCAGTTCGACATTTTCTGGTATTTCAACCAGTTCAATATCTTCATCGATTTTTTCTTCACCGATGATTTCTTCCTTTATTTTTGAGGAAGATGGTTCCATGATTTCTTGGAACAGAGTTTCTACTTCTTTCGTCTTTTGCTCAGCGAAATACTCTTCATATTCTTGTTCAACAAGTTGGCTTACACGACCATTCTTGGTTTTTCTTCTTGCTTCAGCTATGAAGCATTCTTTGTGATAAGTCTTCTTAGACTCTTCAAAAAACATAGGGAGACCATTCTTTTCGTGACATAAGCAGTAGTCACAAACGAATGTACCAGGATTCACCTGATAAGAAGACATGAAGGATTCTGTCTTGCTTTCTTCCCAGTTTTTGATTCTCAAAACATTCATTTGTCTGGATTCGAAGTACTCTACTTCAGAATCTATCTCAGACTCATCTGATGAGGTTTCTTCTTCAGACCAGGTAGAGTAGACTGACCTGTCGTCTTCTTCATCATCAGAATAGGCTATTTCGTAGCCTTTCATATTTGCCACTTCTACTATTTGCTCATATTCTTCAAAGAGAGGTTTAGTAGATCTTTTACCCTTTTTCGGGCATTCATTGGCATAGTGCCCTTCAGCTTTACACAACCAACATCTGCAAGCTTTCTTGCTAGGTTGTTTATGCTGATGAGTATTATTCTTTTTCTTGAAGAATTTCTTTTTAGGATTTTCATCCTGCTGTTTCTTGTAATTGGAACTTTTCTTGAATTTCCAATCCTTCTTCTGATTACTCTTTTTGAATTTTTTAGAGTAATATTTTTCTTTCTTCTTCTTTTTGTGGAATTTGGATTCATGACATCCCCAGTTTGTGGGCATATCCAGTATTCCATAACAGAAATTTTCAACTCCTTTGAGTTGTTTTTTGGTCATCTTAGCTCTAAGATTGGCTTTGCATTGCTCCTTCAGTAATTTCCGTATTCTGTCGACGATTCCTCCAACTGAAAATCTTTCAATTGGCTTCTCAGCTATGCTTTCTCTCACAGCTGTTCTCCATGGTTCAGGGAGCTTTCTTGCCATTTCTTTGGTTTTTTCACTTAGATTTGAAAGATCTCCACAGAATTGATCGTACAGGGGTACTGCAAAATCGTATGGACACTTAGAATTTTTTATCTCTTCAAGCCAGTCTCTTCCTCTGGCAGTTTCTTTGAAGGATAGGTAGTACTTTTTTGCCACTCCAGTAAGAGTAGTTTCATAGTACACCTGCAAATCTGGCACTTCAAATTTGCCAAGGGTAAGTGCAGAAGCCATCATCAGGCTATCTACCCATTGGTCAATAGTTTTTCTTTTGTCTAGACTCTTGTCTAGATTCAACCAGATGCCATAGTTAGTGATCGGAACTCTTGTCAGATTGTCCTCGGGGACGAATCTTTGAGAATTTCTTTCTCCTTTGTTACCCGTGGGGGCTTTCTGAAATGGGAGTTTTGTTTCCCTTGTTTCTCTTTTTATGAAAGTTCTGGAGCTTTCTCTATCTTCCATTTCAATATCTTGATAAGGAAAGACTTTTCTCGTCTTTCTGAATTTGAATTCTTTCATTTATTCGATTAGTTTTTCTAATCGTTCAGGATTTTCACAATTCTCAGCCTCTTTATAAAGATCATAGAGCTTCTCAGCTCTGAGCATATGGACTGGTCTGTTCAGATCAGCTTCCAAGTCTTCTTCTGTTATTGGCTCTTCAATAGTGGGTTTTGTACCACTGACACTAGCTTCTCTAGTGCTATAGCTTTTTCTCAGAAGATTGTTGTTTATCCTGAGGCTCTCAGGACATATATCACTTTTTCTGTGATTGTCGAAGTTAATGCTGATTTCCCCAGTTCTTCTACTCTCGTAGATTTTTGCTTTTACTCTTTCTGGTAGCTTTTTTGGACCGGACAATTTCCATTCAAGAGGAAAAGTTACTTCATTCCAAGCAACCTTGTGAATCTGTTGTGAATGGTTCTTCTGGCTGGTGAGGAATCCAGTAGTGAGACCAGGGATGTTGGAGATCTGTGTCTTCGGCTCTACTGTGGTGCTCATTAGTTTATAGTATACTCTGTATACTATCGCCAGTTCTTGCATATCATTTTTCATTGATATGCCATCTGTCTTGACTTTTAGTCTGAGACAATGGGCTGCATCCTTCAGGCTGGTGGTGAAGTTGGGGAAGCAATTGAAATATGCCACTTGATTGCAAAGTGATGCTTCTAGAGTTCCCAACAGACTAGCTTGGAAGTCTGTCGGTCTGTTGTCTTGTAGGACACATAGGACTGAACCGTTGATGCCTTCTCTTGCCAAAAGCTTTATGCCGACTTGGACTGCTCCAATGTGCATAAATTGATACTTCTTTGCTTGTGCTCTGGCAACTTCAGCAGGGGTGATCATCAAGAGATCTGTTTCTCCTGTTGTTGAGGGGGTTGTGAATTGAAGTATTTTGAAATGATGGCTATCCATCAAGTCAAATGTTCCCCTTCTGTAGATCTGTTTGAAATCTTGCTTTGGAATTGAGGTGTTTTTTACCTCATGCTCGATTTCACTGTATTCAAATTCTTCAGAATTTAGGAGTTGAACTCCTTTCTTTTTTCCAAAGATGCTTAACATCTTCATTTCTCTTTTTTCCGGGTTTTCATACCGGATACTAGTCTGACTAGTAGATGGTTCCAGAAAAATCATGTTAGGAAAACAATTTGTGTCTGGTTTTTCTAATGGTTTGAATCCATTAGTCTTCTTTTTTACTGTATGCACTTTCTTGTCCTTCAGTATAGAATCCAGCGTTTTTTGCTGTTCTTTGATTTTTCTACTAACACTCGTTAGTTTTTCTTCTTCCGTTTTTGGAAAATCTTTGATATAATCCAGTTTGTTTTCCAATCTTTCTAATAGGTGGATTATAGCAGGTAATTTTTCTAGATGAGTTTGACATCTAGATATTTCTAGTAATAGCTTCTGATATTTCTCATCAGAAGATTTCAGTAGAGAATTTATTTTCTCTAATATCAACTCTGACATTGTCCCCATTAAGGAGGGGTTCTCCTTGAGCTATTTTACAAGCTCTGATACCAGTAATTTGCGGATCTAACCAATGCTCAAATAATCCAGAGGTTTTTGTTTCTCTTCAAGAACATATAAGAGATTATCAATCTCTTGTTCTATTTTATAGATTCTAGTCTGTAGTCTAGAAATGATATCCCAATACTTGGGTGATTCCCTATCAAGACTATCTCTATAGGCTCTCAGCTTTCTCAATTTTTCTCTTTTTTTTTTTGCAATTCTTTGCTAGTATTTTTACAGATGACAACTAATTCAAGTCTGTCAACGATCGAAATTATGAACAGTACAATATACTGTTTACCTTTGAGATAGAGGATGAATTTATCATGCTTCTATTTAAACAAATAAAAAATGGGTCCACCACGTTTCATCAAAATAAAACACATACTATGCAAAAGAAAAAAAAGGTTGTCAGAAGGGTACTGATGGAAGAGAAATGGAAAAGTTGGGTGAGAAGGAAGGAAAAGGACAGGAGTCTGGGTGGAGAGGAACAAAAACATTTTGTTAGGGTTTTTTAGAAGTATTTTTTGAAAAACAGGGTGTATGAGCATTAACCCATTTTTTTATTTATTTCCTTTTAGTGGCGAGTGAAATGAAGCTTTAATGGAATGCTGCACTCTAGAAAGTGAAAGTCGCCCATTAAGTAATTTTAACGAGCAATCGTCCATTGGCAAAGACACGCCACGCCGCCCCCTCCTCTTTCTTTTTTTTTTTTTTTTTTTAAGCACTGACAAAGAATTGTTGATCTTTAATAATTGGCGTCAAAATAAGGGAGTATTCGTGAAAAATACCAAACATGTATGTATATCAGCGTCAAAACTCTTACATGGACCATTAAGAAACGTAATACGTATTATTTTAAAATACATTTTATTGTCAAACCCTTTGTTGCTTATATTTCAACCTTTTGCAAAGAAAAGACGAAATATTAAGAGGAAGAGGGGAAGAAGTGAAAGAGCATGAGATTTGAAATGTAAAAATTCCACTTCATATGTATATATTTTTTGAACCCTTGAACCATAGTTCGATTAATTACAGTCTCTACTACAATTTTCACATAAAAAGAAAACGAACAAAACAAAAGCAATCAGTTTATCTAATGATTGTTACCAACAGAACAATATCATCTCATTACCTGTCCCACAATAACAGTTGATAACAATTCAACTTTTAGGAAATGCAGAGATAAATGTGCTTAATCACCAGAACTACAGGCAATTACCTATAGTTGTAGTAGGGAAACAAAAGTTATTTTATTTACTGGGGAAGAATAGGAAATAAAGACCGGCAACTGATCTCACAACACTCATCATACTGAAAACACATGGTTTGAAAAAACATGAAAACACTAGATTGATATTTCTGCATGAAGCCCTAATGTATGTCATGCAACCAAATACAACCACATTGAACTCCAATAATATATGCAACAGAAGTGCCTAGTGCCAACATCAATCGGTAGGCTTTAACACTCAGTACCTGCTATATCTAGGATCAATATCATAATACATCACAAAATCAAAATGTTGGTGTACTTACAGTTTTACAGTGTCAATCAGCATTTGACCTACACAGTCGTGTTTGACAAAAGCACAAACACTCATTTGGACAAGGTATTGAGACGGTGAAACCACAGTGACACAACTTGTGCTGTATTGACAAAGGGCCTTCTTACCTGGGTAGGTCTTCTGGGCATCAAATTTCCACTTCTGTATGTTGTCATTATTGCAAAGTTTGCAAACTGCTTTGAGACGACCCTAACTTGTTGCAGCTTTCCTCAAACATAGTACATTTAAGAAAACAAATTCCACCTGAAGTGTGTGAGAACTGTATACCGTTTTTCAATTTTACAGTGGGCGACATATTGAGAGAAGCGACTGCTAATACTGTACTCTCTCGTCGCTATTAAAATGAAGGGTCTCAATACCTCTGAGGGTGGACTTAAGTTTTTTACGGTCGAAATATTTCTACCAGAAGTGGTACGATTCTGCTCTGAAGATACAACTGGTGAACTTCTTTGGACAGAAGAAATTTTACCTAGTGTTCCAGGACTTGCCTCTGTGGTTTGAGGGCGAGAGGGCTCGGATTCACTGCCAACAATTACTGCATCCCGACTGCTAGAAACTACAGCCCTCCTTGATGATCCAGTTGACCGCAAAAAACTAGAACTTGATAACTGAACAAATCCAAGAAAAACGACAAATTACATTAATCCAATTATACACTTAGCCAAATCATGATGACGACTGAAATGAAACAACCTAGGTGTAAAGCTGCTACAGCTGAAGATCTGGTCAATAAAAAGCAACACAAAATCAGAACAGAAACAAAGATACTTACCATTGCGTCTTTAGACACAGATGGATCATTTGCAACAGGACTTTTTTGTTTAGACAAGCTTCCAGGATTTACAATCGGTCCAGAATTTCTCCTACGTGAGGGATCTGCCAACGACCAACCAGTAGGTCTAACTTCCTCCCCACCTGCAAAACATTAATTAAAAATAAATACATAAATAACATCTAGGTTAATGAAGACATTACATCCATAAATACTGGAATCGATCTAACTTCAATAGTTAAAGAAAAGAATCTGGAAAAATATAAAACTATATACAATAAACAGCAAATTTCAACCACAAAGAGAAAACAATGGCTGCAATTTCTGAGAGACTATACTAAGTAAATACGCAAACATTAAAAAGAAAGCTTTTCCACGTAAATATGACAGTGATTGAGAAAATGAATGATTATACAATTACCTGATTGTCTTTCAACATTTGCAACAACAGGAGGCAGTCCAGAGCTTGGTCCAGCACCACCCTATAAAATAGTGAATAATATAAGATAACAAGTTAACTTAAGGATGTGCTCAAATAGTAATATCTGTGTCACTTACAGGAGCACGAGTAGGAGGTGTGGCAATCTTCGACTGCTGATATTTCAAGATCGTCCAATCAAAGACATAATCAAACTGAAAACCTGGCGTAATAAGACAGCAATATGTTAAGAACTCTACAAAAAGACCACTACAGCACTATCAAGTAAGCTATCAAAGAACTATATTTAAACAGATTTTCTGTGTACGGGGGAAAAAAAAAGGGAAGAATGTCAAACCTTCGCAAATAAAAAGGTCACGAAACAATCTCTTCAGATAAGCATAATCTGGTTTATCATCAAAACGTAGAGATCTACAGTAATGGAAGTATGAGGCAAATTCGGTGGGATAACCACGGCATAAAACCTAAGAAAGAATTAAGAAAGCAGCAGTTAATATTCCATACTTCCAAGAATACCATTGAATCATTATTGTGCATAAAATCAATACTATGAGATTCAGTTAACCTCAATTGATGTTGACACTTTCTTTTCACTGATCTTCTCATACTTCTGCTTTTTAGTTCCAGCCTTCAATCCCTGCCATGGAAGACTATCCAAAACACAAAGTCATGACATAATCGAATAAGCAAAAGAATAAAAAGAAAAAATACCAGCAGGTGCAATATTTACCTTCCTCTTAGGAAGTACATAAGCACATATCCAAGTGACTCGAGATCATCCCTTCGGCTTTGTTCTATACATCAACAATTACAAGATCAGAGTCGGCTAGAGGGAGAGAAAAAGGGAAGTGAGAGAGAGAGAGAGAGAGAGAGAGAGAGAGAGAGAGAGAGAGAGAGAGAGTTAGATAGCTTACCAATGCCAAGATGAGTATTCATGCTTGCATATCTTGCTGTCCCAGTCAAATTCTTATTATCTCTGAATTAACATGAGCACATCAAAACCATAGATAAACTAACAAAGAAAATGCCATTTCATATCAAAACACCCAAGACAATGGGATCGGCAAGGCAGATAAATATAACAGGATTAAACTAGGGCAGGTGCCAACTGAACACTTGTTCAGAAATAAATGCATTATGTAAGCAATATCGTGTGGTCTGATTACCTTACAGTACCGCACATCACAAGTCTCACTAAACCAATTCATAATCAACCAAATTTATGTTAAAAAACTTATTCCAAAAAGTGGATCTCATTCATTTGGGGTAGACACCGACCAACTACAGCCTCAATCCAGGCCTTGACGGTAACTAAATACAAGAACATGAAAAAAAATATCCTCATACCTCCAAAACATCTCTAGTCAAAAACTAAATCACTGAAAATGCTTTCCTTGCTCCTTTAAATAATTCTACTTAAAATGACATAAAATACTGGCTGAAGAAACCTGCTCTAGAGCAATCATAAATTGCCCAAGCGAAAATAAATGATATAAGTTCCTACACCATGAATCCATGATTGTATCTAACTAAATAGAGAATCGGCATTACAGATTGAATGTGGGTAAACCCTCAACGTCCTTGAAAGTCCATGTGAATCTAATGTCATTCAAAGCAACCAACCTATAAGGAATACGCTGATGGGTTGATGTGTCTCTATACTTCTTAGCGAGGCCGAAGTCAATGATGTAAATCTACAAAAGCAGAGAGAAAGTAATGCATTTACAATAGCACAAAAATGACAACAATAGTTACAAGGAACATAAACACTGAATTAGGAATTAAATAGAAAGTTCAAAGGACCTGATTTGCCCGACGACCCAATCCCATTAGGAACTTGTCTGGTTTGATATCCCGATGTAGAAAAGACTTGGAATGAACAAACTCCACTCGATTTATCTAACATGAATTTCAATACAAAGATGATTAAACTACAAACCACACTAGATTCCAGAAAATATGCATCCATCATTAAAAGAATCTTACCATTTGATCTGCAAGCATGAGAACAGTCTTAAGAGACAACTTCCTACTGCAAAAGTTGAATAAATCCTCAAGACTAGGTCCCAATAAATCCATCACAAGAACGTTGTAGTCTCCTTCGGTGCCAAACCATCGCACATTTGGAATTCCAGCTGACAAGTCATAAAAGAGTTTAGAAAGATATGTACTTCAACATACATAGTACAGAAAAAGCAAAAAAGGATAGTGGTGAAGGCTATTACTTCCTCCCTGTAGTATTTTATAAACTTCGACTCATACAGCAACTGTGGATGCTTTGTCTTGACATTTTCTTGAGAAAGAGAAGCACAAATCAGCAAGAAGAAAATATAGCAACCCCATGTCATCCGAGACAAGAACAAATAAGAATATCCAGCCAAATATGCAATTGAAAGATTAACAGATCATACACAGATTTTCAGCACTCATTTTGATAACAGTCAAAGGGAGCAAAAAGCAGAAATCTCATTTTGATAACAGTCAAAGTTTCTGTCACGATTACATGAATTTTTGTACATAGAATAAATTTTGCTACGTAGCAGTATGTACTTGATGATGATGATATGCCACCATATGTGGATGTAATATTTTGTTGTTTGTGGACTCTGTTCTCCATCTGCTCACCATAACAAATCACAATGCAAGGGACAGACAATTAGAGAAGAAAAAACAGTTTCTTTAATTTCAAGTAAAAGAAGTGATAATCAATTAAGTAAAATGGAAATTCTTCGAGCTTCATCAACGGATTTCACCTTCTTCCCAATCTCCAATGCGAAATTCATCCTCTTCATAAACATGTTCAAGTTCATCCCTCTTCAAATAGATGCCCAACTTGTCAAGTGTCAACCAACGATACACCCTGTAACAAGAATCCTGTTTGATGCCACCACTGCACAACAAGTTGAGTTGTTGAAGATCTTGTAAAGGATTCTCGACTTTCAATCGAGCAGCCTCTTCAACCCTCAAAATTTCCTTACGAGCCTGTTCCCTTAGCCGTTTGATTCGGAGCTCCTTATATTTATTCACTGCACAAGTGATAGCAGAAGCAGAACCCTTCTCTTGGTCAAGGCCGCGCTTGATTCGGTGTTCCTTATCTTTATCCACTGCACAAGTGATAGCAGAAGCAGAACCCTTCTCTTCGTCAAGGTTTCTGGATGACCTCTTGGCCCCTCTTTTGTTGTTGTTGTTGAGTTGTTGAAGACTTAATGGACTCACACGACTAATAGCAGACACAGACCTATCCAAACTAGCACAAGAAGCTTTCAAGGTTGAACACCTAGTTTCAGGAAACCGTAATTTCCACTTAGCCTCAAAAACCTTACCAAGATTCTTGGCCATTGCACGCTGTTTTTCTCCAAGAGAGTAATACCATGACGCGTTTTGGAAGGTAAGCTTGACATCGGCCACAAAGGCATCAATACTGGAGTAGTTGTCTCTCTCCAACTTGGATTTGACGGTGGACAGATCCATAGGCCTTCGAACCTCCTGAGAATCAGGGATTCGAACAGCCACAGAGCCATGACGGTGATCAATTAGCTCCTGCAAGATCCCGCAACAAAGAAGCTTTTGGGTCTGCTCCAAACCTGTCATCGGCATCAGCTTTTGCTTCTTGGATGATGAAATCGTTGTGTCACCCACATCCTCTCTACGCCTTCTTTTAGAATCGCAACCCATAGCTGCAATTCTGAAGCGCAAAACCCAGAAAGAGACGGATATAACGCAGAAACTAAGAGTGATCTAAGCGAAGCGAGTGCAATTGGAAATCCCTTATGAAACGCAAGACCCACACAGATTTCAGAGTAAGAAGCTCAGACTCCGAATTGGAAAAGGAAAGGGTCGGTTGGGCAATATATAGGGAAAAGGAAAGGGTCGGTTGCCAATACGGCGTCGTGCAATATATAGGCAAAAGGAAAGGGTCGGTTGCCAATACGGCGTCGTGCAATATATAGGGAAAAGGAATGGGTCGGTTCCCAATACGGCGTCGTGCAACCCTTCAAAAACCATTTTCAATTTTAAAAGATAATAATAATCTATACTATTATTAAAAGAAGATGTGTTGTTAGCTAAAACTGATTTTTTTTACCTTTATAACCCTCAAATATTAAAATATCATGGATTACATTTTAACATCGGAAATAAAAATGTAAAAAGCAAATAAATAAATAAATGAAAATAACAATTTCAAACTCTGAGAGAATTATAACTTCTCACTACTCTCACACCCATCGGGTGTGTGGACATTTTCTAGTATATATATAACATATCCAAAATGTTAAATACTATTGTTAAGAGAAGAGGTGTTGTTAGCCAAAACTGATTTTTTTACCTTTATAACCCTCAAATATTAAAATATCATGGATTATATTTTAACATCAGGGATAAAAATGTAAAAAACAAAAAAAAATATAACTATTTCAAATTCTCCACTCTCAGAATTATAACTCCCCACTACTCTCACACCCATCGGGTGTGTGGACATTTTCTAGTAATAATTTAATAAAGCGTTGGGGAATGGTTTTTTCCTTTCCTTTTGTTTTAAATCTGCCGTATTTACTAATGCGGAGGAGCCAAGTTGGGTCCGTGGGGGGTTTGACGAAAATGCCCCTGCACTCCTCCTTCATTGGGAGCAGCCGTCACCGGAGTCGAGTATAACCCAAGCCAAATCCGGGAGCGCTTGTTTGGCTCGTGAATCTCGGCTATCCATATCCCCTTGTACGGCTCATCGCTTCCTATTGGCCGTCGCTTCTTCTTGACCCTAAATTCTTCTGTTCTGGGTCTGAGCTTTTCGGGTATGAAAAAGTGAACTAGAGAAGGATAGAGGTTGAAGATGAAGGTGAGTGGTTTTCGGGGAAGAGAGGGAGGCAAGGTGTTGCATTCTACTTGGCCACTGAGCTTGTCATCAATGTCAATCATAATATTACTTCAGCTTTAGGATTTATGCAATTTGATTTTATCTGAGTTGGGTTACCATAGACATTTGCTCATTCTTCGACCTCCTTCAAAACAACTTCATATTCAAATCTGGGTTTTGGATGGTTATTTCAGAACTTATATTCAAACTCCGATCCTACCATGCAATTGGTCAATTGGTGGAGCAATAGGTCGAAACCCGAGTCCATCAAGAAAAAGTGTGAAAGGGGATTGGTCGCAGCTGCTCCTCTTGCTCAGCTCTAAGATATTAGAGTGTTGTCGAGAAACATCGCGGCTGCCGGAAATTGATGAAGAAGATTTGTTTTAACTATTAACGTTGACCGTCAATACACATTTATGAACAATGGACGGGTGGATCACCTAAATGGTTGAGATTGCAGGTTTTTATTATTATTATAGTAGAATCCGTTTCTACGGCGAACCCTGAGGTGATGTCAGTAGTGCAACCACGCTAGACCTCCATTTTCGAGAGGCCACCGATCTATAGCAAGTGCAGATATATCAAATCAATAATAGTATTAAATGTGCTTTGGTTCGCTTGGTCAATACGGCGTCGTGCAATGTATTAGCGCGTTTCTAAACGCGTTGTTTTCTTTCATTCCCCAAGAAAATGAAATGAAAGGTGGAATATCAATTTTTTATATAATTTGCAGGATAAATCATTCTCCAAAACAAATAATCAGCACATTACTTCAACAAACAAAGTGAGACATATAAAATCAAATTATTACACAAATAAAAGGACCGATGTTTGTTCCAAAAATAACATAAAATGAAAAGACTAATTGTCACGTGTGAAGATCGTGTCAAATGATTAGTATATTAAGTATGTAACTTCTTTTAGTGTTACCTTAGATGTCGAACTTGACATCTTTACTGACGCTTCCTTTTGCAGGGGAATACCTTAGAAGTACTAGCTAGACTAAATGCTACTTGGTTGAAGTGCTTTCATATGCGAGGGCCTCGTACCCTATTGCCGCCTTCATGCTAACCCCAGCCAGTACTGGGCTAATCATTGTTATATATAGACGTTGTCTCTGAGCATTTCTTGTCTAAGAGCATGATGAAGAGAGACCGGCAGTTCTCAATCTCAATCCTTCCAAGGAGCCTATGTGGGTTTTGATCCTCCAATGTTGTTCTTAGTGTACAGTTCTTTCATCCTTTAACCCTGTTGGGTTAATTAGTACGTCCGTCCTTGGAGCCCTATGCTTTGATTGGCATATCCAAAGTGTCTGTTTAGCCAGTCTTGGTCTCATGAGTCTTTCTTGAAGTATCCATTAAATGCAAAGGCAGAGGTCATAGAGTTCTAAGATTACCAATCTCAAACAGATCTCAATATCCTTTCAAGGTTTACTTGTGCTTTCATATTGATGATGAATTGGGTCTAATTAAACATCTAGAGAATGTATATAGTACATAGAAACTCGATTGCTTTCTGAGTTGCAGAGCATGCAATTGGTGTTGAGCATTCAAGAAAAGGAGATGTATATAGTAATGGGATCATTGTGTTGGAAATCTTCGAAGAAAGAAAAAGGGGGGTGAAATTTGCACACCCCCTTTTACATTCCACACACCCTTTACATTTTTTTTTTAATATTTCTTATCAATCCATTATATTTCTCTTCTAAAACTACCCTTCTCTCTCTCTCTTTCTCCCCCCCCCTTACGTTATCGAAATTGCAGCTCTTCTTCCGCCTGATTTTGAATCTGAATCTGACCCATCTACATCCTCCACCACCCACATCCCAACATCAAGAACAATCTTTATCTCCAAACCAAGTCCCCGAAGTTGCAAAACCAGCGATCCTGGGATCATCATCGCCACCGCCGGAGCTAGACTTCCTAATCGAATCCCCCCCCTCCCCCGAGGAGAAGCTCAGCCTGGACTGGGTCCAGAAGCTCATGTCCCGAGGTTCTTCCTATCCGGGTTTTCGATTCCTTGGTTCTTTGCGCCTCCAAGATTCTCCACAAATAACCCAATTGCTTTAGGATCGACGACTGTGGCCCTGACTCCACCGTCGTCGTCTTCGGAGATGTCCACGGCCAGTTGCACGACGTTCTTTTTCTTCTGAAGGATGCTGGGTACCCTTTGGAGAATCAAGTCTTCGTCTTCAATGGGGATTTTGTTGACAGAGGAGCTTGGGGTCTTGAGACTTTCTTGATTTTACTGACTTGGAAAGTGTTGATGCCGAAGTGGAAACTGAGAGAGAGAGAGAGAGAGTCTGAGATTTGGATCGGAGGGACAGAGAGAGAAAGAGAGAGAGAGAGAGAATGGTAGTTTTGGAAGAGAAATATAGAGGATTGATAAAAAAATATTAAAAAAATGCAGAGGGTGTGTGGAATGTAAAAGGGGGTGTGCAAATTTCACCCCCCAAGAAAAATCACCAAAGTAATGTTTAAGGGTCGTGGTTAAAGACGGTTTGAGTGTTTTGTTATCTGGCAACACTCGGAAGACAAGTGCAAATTTTGGACCTTGCTCTTTCTGCCACTGTCAAATGAGCACATCTGAAAATCAAGTGAACTAAATGAGTGCTTGTGAAAATGAAATCAAAGCAGAATTGAAGTTGAAAACAGAATCTGTATGTGAGAATCTGAGGAAAATGAAAGCGTGTAGAAGTGCATACTTTTGATTCTTAAGATCGGACTTTGTATGCTTGGAGGCATCACCAAAGAATAGAATGAAGATGCAGAACTAGTGCTGCTATGTACTCAACTTTACATTGTCTGCAGAGGTTGAAATGTAACAAGTGCTGCCATGAAAAACCAAGGCATATTTGCTAGTTTTTTTTCCTAGAAGATAAAATGAAACATCCCCCCTAATGAGAATGAAATACACACTTCTACCTACTCCTACATTTTGTTTCTCTATTCTATCTCTCTCATATTCTGTAGTTTATAACACGTTATCAACACGAATTTGCTCTTATTTTTCTTCTTTGAACTCCATGATGATCCGCAAGCCTTATGGTGCAACATAGTTGTAATACCCCGAAAAATCCAAATTAAATTCCGTGGATTTTTATAATTGATTTTGCGGTATTAGGAGCGAGTACGAAGCCTGGAGAAGTTGTGGAAGTAGTTCGAACGATTTTATTTTCGAAAACGAACGTTATTTAGGGGCCCGCGAAAGTTGACTTTTTATATGTACCGAATTTGGGAAGGCTTCCTTCATGAAAGTTGTAAAGCTCGTCGATACGATCGCATGCATATGTGGAACGCAATATTCGGAGTTCGTATGAATAAGTTATGAATATTTGAAAATTGGGAATTTTCTATAAATAGAGGAAAATCCGGAATTTTTTCATTAAGGACGAAAAATTCCAGTTTTTGCGGAATAGTCCCCCCTCCGGTTCTCTCTCTCTCTCGCTCGAAACCCTCCCCAGGCCCGTCGACCCTCCGACCCGACCCGGCCGAACACGGCCCCTCCGGCCTCCTCCGGCCCCTGACCCGGACTCCACTGGGATCGCCGCCCCACGACGAGCCTCCCTCTGGTGTCGCCTTGCCTCGCCGCTGCTCCGAAAGCTGGATCGAAGCCCCTCCGAACCTAAGTTTCGACCCGATCGGATCTTGGTCGTGCCGGCGTTGCATGGGCCGATCCTCTCGGTTTTGGGTTGTTCTCCTCCCCCTGATCATCCCCATGTAAGTCTTTCATCACGATTTTGTGTGTAGAACGCTAGATCATGGTTTGACTTTTTCAACGTCCCAGATCCAATCTGATCAGATCAGACGCACCAGATTAATCTGAACTTCAAAGCTTGATCTAGGACGATCTAGGCCGAACCGGACTTAGCTCCAGGTATGAAAGTTGATCTCCCTTTCATTTTGAAGAAGTTTGTAGTTGACGACTTTTGCATCGGAGGTGGTTGACCGCCGTGTTGACCACCCACTGACCACCGCTTGTGGCGGCGCGTCGGACCATATTTTGAGTTTATATTATCTGGACAATGATCTACGCATCCATACGAGCGTTTTGATATATTACAAGGTTATTTTAGAAAACGTTGATAAATAGTGGATTTATGTTTTAACGGTTTTACGTTTTATCTTCGGTTTACGATCTGTGAAGATCAGACCATCGGTTTTACTTCAAATTTTAATATGTTGATCGTATGACTGTCCCGGTGACTTTGTGAGGTCACGGGCGAAGATCCGACCGTTGGATCTTCGTATAATTGTGAAATAGTGATTCGGAAGGTGATTCGTGAGAATCCGACCGTCGGATTTTCATGAAATTTTGGGGAGATGTTTATAAGGACGATTCAGGAAGATCTGACCGTTGGATCTTCGTGATAATTTTGGATGATGATCCTAAGGGCGATCCGTGAGGATCCGACCGTTGGATCGTCTTTATTTTAGAATCTGACCGTTGGATCGTTGTTTAAGTTTATTTCGTGTTTCGTTTACTAAGCAAAGACCATACTTGATTAGGTACTTGACGGTTTGAGTTGACGAGCGTTTGGATATCGTTATAATTGACTTGTTAGAAGACGCAGCGGGATTAGAGGTGAGTAAACCTCACTTGGTTCATATTACGAACCGAATAAATTTAATTATTCTATTTTTTGTGGAAATTGTGTGAAAATATTTATGGAATAAATATTTGTTTTAAATCATATGGACTTGATCAACTACGGTCCATAGGTAAGTAAAATGATTTTATTATACAAATGAATTTCACGGTTTTTATACTTGAACTATAGTTGGTATTAGTAGTCATTCCTGAGCGGATGATTACGTATATATATATTTACGTGGAATATATATTTTGGTTGATGTGTGATTGGCATGATGAAATGATTGAGAATTGATTGGATATTATTCAAGCTATTAATCTCCCATTTAATTGTTGAATAATGAAATGTTGATCATGAGGTGTGAAAGCTATTTTATATGCCCAATTGTGAATATGTGGAAATTATTTTAAGAAGTAAAGATTTGTCTTGAAATAATATGTCTCTTATGTGGGTGTACATATACATTTATACAATCTAAAACTTATAAAGATTGTATGTGGAGAAATTGATTATGGCTGAAAAATATAATTATGAAGCCGGGTGATTACAACAACCCCGTGCTTAAGTGAATTACTGGTAAATGTGCTTCGTGGTTATGCTTCGTGGGGGTGCTGCGTGGTTATGCTTCGTGGGGGTGCTGCGTGGTTGTTAAGTTGTGGGCCCTAGTCCCTTCAGATAGTGCACTATTATACTCTTAGGAAGGGTGCTTACTTTGAGTATACATGCCTTGGTTGTGTCCTTGGTATGCTGCGGCTTACCAGTACTTTGGGAATAGTACGTCGGTCCCTAGTACGTGGATTTGTGATTTGATACCAGTCAACCTGGTTGTCCCATGCTATGGGAATAGTACGTCGGTCCCTAGCATGTGGATTTGTGACTTGTTACCAGTTAATCTGAAAATTCACTAAAAAGACTGAAATTGATCAAATATCTATCCATGATATATTTGAAATATGTGAAGGTGTTATGTGAAATTGATCAAATATCTATCCATGATATATTTTGAATATGTGAAGGTGTTAGTAAAAAGAAAATCAAGCATGCATTGCTTTAATGTTATTTCACATATTAATGATGCAATATTTGTTGATTGAGTTTTAAAAGAAAGTATCGAAAAATACCTACTTATATGTTTATGTGATTTTTGGAGTTACCTTGTGAGTGTGTTGATTGTTTACTTGAGTTAATTGAATTATGAAAAAAAAGTTCTAAATAGAAAAATAAATTTATAAGATACAGATAATAATAAAATTATCAATGAAGAATCTTCAAAATAACAAAGAACATAGGAGAATTAAAGATGTTGGAGTTCAGCAATGATTTCTAATATCTCTTTTGTCTATAATTTATTTATTTATTTCCTTTTAGTGGCGAGTGAAATGAAGCTTTAGTGGAATGCTGCACTCTAGAAAGTGAAAGTCGCCCATTAAGTAATTTTAACGAGCAATCGTCCATCGGCAAAGACACGCCGCACCCCTCCTTTTTTTTTTTTTTTTTTTAAGAGCACTGACAAAGAATTGTTGATCTTTAATAATTGGCGTCAAAATAAGGGAGTATTCGTGAAAAATACCAAACATGTATGTATATCAGCGCCAAAACCCTTACATGGACCATTAAGAAACCGTATTAATACGTATTATTTAAAATACCTTTTATTGTCAAACCCTTTGTTGCTTATATTTCAACCTTTTGCAAAGAAAAGACGAAATATTAAGAGTAAGAGGGGAAGAAGTGAAAGAGCATGAGATTTGAAATGTAAAAATGCCACTTCATATTTATATATTTTTTGAACCCTTGAACCATAGTTCGATTAATTACAGTCTCTACTACAATTTTCACATAAAAAGAAAACGAACAAAACAAAAGCAATCAGTTTATCTAATGATTGTTACCAACAGAACAATATCATCTCATAACCTGTCCGACAATAATAGTTGATAACAATTCAACTTTTAGGAAATGCAGAGATAAATGTGCTTAATCACCAGAACTACAGGCAATTACCTATACTTTGTAGTAGGGAAAAAAAAAAGTTATTTTATTTACTGGGGAAGAATAGGAAATAAAGACCGGCCACTGATCTCACAACACTTACCATACTGAAAACACATGGTTTGAAAAAACATGAAAACACTAGGTCGATATTTCTGCATGAAGCCCTAATGTATGTCATGCAACCAAATACAACCACATTGAACTCCAATAATATATGCAACAGAAGTGCCTAGTGCCAACATCAATCGGTAGGCTTTAACACTCAGTACCTGCTATTCAGTATTTAGTGATAACTTTTCTCACAAGAAGTTAATTTAGGGATGGAAAAGGGCTTCAAAATTGATTTCCCAGTGCACATCTTGATCACTCCACCTACACTCAAGTCTCAACAAGAGAAAAATAACACTTGAATCTAACCTTTTATCATTGGAAAGCCAAAAGCAGTGAAGCTACATATCAAGTTGCAGGAAATCGGAGGTGGTGCTGTATCACCTCCTAGAATCTCAATCCAGATAAAACAAACCTGAATATTTCATTAGAGTGGAGACTGCCTGGGATTAATTAGCCTTGGCATTGTTATATCTTAGCTTTAATAAAATTCAAAGCTCAAAAAAGAAAAAAAGAAAGAAAGAAAAAAAAGGAAAAAAGCAGACAGATCATAGCAGCAGAACTATATGGGATGTATCTTTTAGATATGTTTTCCTTTTAACATTTTTCAGAAATAGAACCAATTATTGAAGAAAAAGAACTGCTATACATAGAGGCAAATGTCTTCATGCAGAGTCAGTTAAGAATATGGGATATTAATGTGAAATTGAATCCAATCGAACTGCAAATTTACAGTGCAACACCTCTCTCAATGAAGGAACCATAACATCAATGTTGGCAGGGTAAACTAAAGTAAAATAAAGGCTATGGTAATGTACAACACAAGATTAGATTATTTGTGTCAGCAGAACTCAAACAATAAAAACTTGGTTCTTATGATCCTCTTAATCACCCCCCCCCCCCCCCAAAAAAAAAGAGAATAACAAGCTTAGTCCTACACTTCTTTCACTCCTTTTTCCTCAAATCCTAAGCCGAGTTCTGCTAGACCAATTTTCCCTTGATAGACGCTCAATAATTCGGGTACTTGCTCTTGATACTTGTTCACAAACCTATCCAAGAACTGGTCTCTTCTGAACATCATGTAAGCAATAGAATATTCTCCCTCCCTTATTAAGCCCTTCAACAGCAGAATTCTAATAACCGAACACCGAGGTGTGATCCACTTCTCCAAACTATAAGTTAGAACAGCGGGATGTTGAGCTACATTGGCTGGCTGCCAACCCATTTTGTTCAAATAAAAATCCAATTTAATGGAGACATTCTCCTCACTCAAGAACATAAACGTGGGACTCTTTCTAAATGCAGACAGTACATCATCTTCAGCCCAACCCCACTTCCTGTAAAATCCCACCCTTTGTGCCCATTTTGATCCATTCATCATAGAAATCACATACACGGCTCTCACAAATGTTGTGGATGAAGGGATAAATCCCATACTGATGACCTTCCCTACATAATCCCTAAACTTGGCAGTGTCGCGGGATACTGCAATAAGATAATAGAGGGCACACAAAGTGATTGATGATTCTGGCACTTGAAGTGATCTCAGAAATGACACATTGCTAGCAGCATTGCTTAGTGCTTTGACATTCAGTATCCGACACAAATTCCTCATGAAGAGACCAACCTTTTCGTCACCGATAGGTAGAGTTCTGATGACATCGTAACAAGGCCTGAGATTATTGTCGAGGCTATAGGACAAAACATTTGGGCTGCCACAAACGAGCCGAGTAAGGTCAGTGCCTGTAATTCCAATGGAACCAAGAAACTCAAGTTTGGGGACAAGGGTCTTTTTAGCATTGACTAAGAGAAGGGTTGGGAGTTTCTTAACAATTTGGGAGACATGGGTATCACTGAATCCATAGTGTTTCAGAAGCTTAATGACCGAGTCTGGTTTTTCTGGGGATTTGAAGTGCACCCCTCGCTTCTTGGACAAAGAGAGAGCCAGTTCTGGGGACAACCCACATGAGTTTATAAGATATGAAACTGTAAAAGAGCGATCTTGGGGTTTAGATGAATATGATCTGCTGAAAGGAGATGCCTTTTGAAAATGGGTCACTGAAGAATCAACAGAAATGGTGCTACAGCTTGGAACTAATAATTGCAATCTCTTACAACAAAACCCAAACATAATTGGAGCACACAATCAGTGACAACACTTGGAGCAAACAGGAAGGGACTCACCGACTAGTTGAGGTTTCTCTGATTCGCTTCGATTCGCCCAATTCCCCACTTCCAATTTCAATTTGGGGTTTAGGGTTTTTGCTCCTCGGCTCACCGAAGCGGGGGACTGAGTCTGAGACTGTGCCGTGTGCGAGACTGTGCCGTGTGCGAGATGCGAGACTGAAGAGGGGTATTAGTCTTTTCCTTCTCTTTTCACACAAGGATAAGAATTTGACAGTGCAGTGCCCCCCAAAACAGTTAAATCAATCACCACTTAGTGAAAAATATTTACCCAACCGTAATTTTAGTGCTTTACTTTGCGTAACAATGAAACGGTACATTACGTAAATTGTTAGCGGTCTCAAATAACAGTGGTGTTCACCTGGTCAGTTGCTGACCAAAAAATTTATGCTCAACGACCCTTAGATTTACATCCAATGGTGGAAAACAAAACACCTCAACTTAATAATAATTCTCTCTGCCCTTGGATTTACATCTAAGGGTGGTTGGACATTATTTTCTTGGTCAGCAACTGACCAGGTGAACATTTTCGCTCAAATAAAATCAGGCAACGAATGTATTAGCTAAGAATATCTTTGTCTATTTAGCATTTCAAGTATGGCTCAAAGATGGACAAACAGTGGCTTTTAGATGTACTAAATATCTGATGTGAACATCTCGATTGATTAATATTATGCAATTTTCTTTCTTCGGCCAAATGTACTAGGATGTTATCTCTTAAAATTTGTTCATATACTTCACCAGGGAAGTTCTGGCTTCTGATTTGTGATAGAATATGCCTTCTGTAATATCACTAGTGTGCTTTTATCAATGTAATAAAACCACATATGGCATAACTCCATACAAGAACCACTTTTTTTTCTTCCTCAAAATCCATGGGTAATATCGCAGTAACAAGCTTCATTCTGGAACTGATTTTACTACAGCTCTTTACTCATATTCTAAGCACAGTTCCGCAGCACCAACTTTATCTTGAAAGAAGATCCTCACTAATTCGAGCACTTGGTCTTGATACTGATTGCATAACTACCTAACAAGGGCTTCTCACTTCTCTTCGTAATAGCAAAATCTCCTTTGTTATTAAGCCTTTGAATAGGAGATCTTGAACACCTACGTATGATCTGCTTCTCCAAACAACTTAATGCCTGATGAAATAGGAACTTAATGCGTGAAGGAAGATGGTGCAGGTGCTCTTTAGCATATTACGTAAGTAAAGAAAAAACAAAAACAAAAACAAAAATGATAAGCTGGGAAGATGGAAGATGACCTATTCTTTTACTAAAGATCTCGAGTCTCATGACCACCTATTTCAAAATTGCCTGTACTATAGAAGCATCTAGCTTAGGTAGATGAGTAAGTTCAGGGTTTTGCTTGAGGCATCATTGCCCTGACAATGTTGATTTGGCGGCTTCCAATTTGCATGGGAAGCAAATATGTACTAGTGTAAGAACAGTTTGCTTGCTATAAGTAGAACTGCTTACTACACATGGAGGGAGACAAATACAGAGTTCAGGAAATGAAAGAGAACATCTTATGGTGTTCCTTACTTCTGCCATTCATGCTATTAGAACCTGAATCTCAATGCTTCAACAAAGAACCTGAATATTTTTCTAGAAATCAAACTTGGCTTTTTATTTTTTCAGCTTTTAGCTTTCATCAAATTGAATGTCAAAAAAATAAAAATAAAATAAATAAATAAAATCTACAGTAAAATCACTAATGTAGTGCACGGTTATACAGCAAAACAATAGGGACTGGATGCTCACATTAGCAAAAATTATATGGGACAGTCTATAAGACATGTTTTCCATAGATGCTATTCAAAAATAGATCTAATAAGTGAAGGAAGAAACCACCATAAATATAGGCAAATGTCTTCATGCACAGTTAGGAGTTTGAAATACAAATTTTCATGGGTGAGATCCAATCCAAGTGCCAATTTACACTGCAACACATCTATCCTTTTAAGCATGTATCTCTCAGATAAAGAAACCATAAACCACATAGTTTTGTGCATAAAGGTTTCAAAATCACTGCTGATAAGGAAATACAAAGTAAGATAAAGGCTTATGGTAATGACAAAGCTGAGAAGAACTCGACTATTTGTGGCAGCGGAACTCAAATCATTGAAAAAATGTTCTTATAATCCTCTTAATCATCAAAAATCGAATGGGAATAACAAGTTTGTCCTACATTTGCTTCACTCCATCTCTTTCCTCAAATCCTAAGCCCAGTTCTGCAAGACCAATTTTCCCTTGAAAGATGCTCAATAATTCAGGTACTTGCTCTTGATACTTGTTCACAAATCTATGCAAGAACAGGTCTTTATTGCCCATTAACGCGGTACCAAGTAAAGAAAATTGTCCCTTCCATATTAAGCCCTTCAACAGCAGAACTCTGATAACTGAACACCTAGGTATGATCCATTTCTCCAAACTATTAGTTAGAACACTGGGATATCCAGCCACATCAGCCGGCTGTAAACCCATTTTGTTCACAAGAAAATCCATTTTACTCAAAAAATTCTTCTCAGAAATGGACATAAAAATGGGATTCTTTCTAAATGCCAACAATATATTATCTTCAGTCCAACCAAACTTCCTATAAAACTCCTTCCTCTGTGCCAATTTTGATTCATCCATCATAGAAATCACATACAGTGCTTTCATAAATGTACAGCTTGAAGGAGGAAATCCCATACTGATGACCTTGTTGACATTTTCATTAAACTCATCAGCATCAGTGGACACTGGAACAAGATTGTGGGGCCTACACAAATCGATTGTGGATTCTGGCACTTTTAGTGACCTCAGTACTGAAACATTGCGAGCAACATTGCTCAGTACTTTGACCTTAAACAACCACTGCGATCTCTTAATGAAAAGAGGGACCTTTCCATAAGGGATACCTAGAGTTTTGATGATATCACAACAAGGTCTAATACAATTCTCTAAGCTCATTTTCAACACAGTTGGGTTGCCGCAAAGGGTCTCAGCCAGGGGAATGCCTGTAATTCCAATGGAACCCAAGAACTCAATTTTAGGCAAAAGGGTCTTCTCACTGACTAAGAGCAGCTCTGGGAGTTTCTTGACAATTTCAGAGATGTGGGCATTGCTGAATCCATAGTCCTTGAAAAGCTTAACAACTGCGTCTGGTTTTTCTGGGGATTCAAAACGTACCCTATGCCTCTTGGACAAAGAGAGGGCAAGTTCTAGGGATAACCCACATGAATTTATAAGGTATGAAACTGTAAAAGAGCAATCTTTTTTATCTTGGGCCCTTAATAATGATTTTGATGAATACAATCTTGTAAAATGAGGTGCCTTTTGAACATGGGTGACTGAATAATCAACAGCAATGCTACAACTGGGAAATTGTAATTGTAATCTTCTACAGCAAAAACCAAACATAATTGGAGCATACAATCAGACCTACTTGGAGCAAAGAGGAAGCCACTCACCGAAACACTTGCTGGTTGATCAATTGCTCACTTCCTTCTTCAATTTGGGACTTTTAGGGTTTTGCAGCTCCGCTGAGCAAAGCAGGGAGGCTAAAACTGAGTACAGTAGTGAAGTGTGCAAGTGAAATCTATAGCTTTTATTTTCTTTTATACTGAAGGGTAAATTTAACTCAACAGCAAGTAGTAAACGTTAATTTTGTACGTCTGATCTTTTAAGTAGGCCTGGGCGTCCGGACCTGAAGGACCGATGACCCGACCCGGATCGACCCAAATAGCTCGATTTGGTTCGATTTGTATATGAAAATCTTCGGTTTAGTATGAAGACTGACCCGATTACAAACCTTCGGTTCAGTCTCAGGCTTAAGATTTTTAAGGTTCGGTTTACCCGAACAGACCCGATTTGCAAGTTATATGTCATATGTCAGTATACTATTGGTTGATTATATATATAATATATTTATAAAAAAAAAAAGGGAGAGATTCACAAACAATGTATCATCTTCAAACATTTTTACACTTTAGTGTACTAACTTTCATAACTATCACATTAGTATATCAACTTTGCTCTTTTCTTTCATTTTGGTATACACTGTTAACTTTTCCGTTATCTTTACAAAAAAAAAAAATGTGATAAAGCGTATTGGGCCCATACTTGTGACTTTATTTGTTTACTCATTTACAGCTATAGATCTATCCTCTACACTCGAAGGTAAACAACTAATTTTTACTATTCATAATTTCGATTGTAGACAGACTTGAATTAGTAGCCATATGCAAAACTACTAGCAAAGAATTGCAAAAGGAAAGAGAAAAATTAAGAAAATTAAAAGAGTACAGAAATAGTCTGAGTAGAGAATCTCCCAACTATTGGGATATCATTTACAGACTACAAACCAGAATCTATAAAATAGAACAAGAAATTGATAATCTATTATATGTTTTGGAAGAGGAACAAAAACCTCTTGATTTTTTGAGCATTGGTTAGATCCGCAAATCACTGGTATCAGAGCTTGTAAAATAGCTCAAAGGAGAACCCCTCCTAAATGGGGACAATGTCAGAATTGTTATTAGAGAAAATAAATTCTCTATTAAATTCCTCTGATGAGAAATATCAGAGTCTGCTACAAGAAATATCTAGATGTCAGTCTCATCTAGAAAAATTACCTGCTATAATCCACCAATTGGAAAGATTGGAAAACAAACTGGATTATATCAAGGAACTTCCAAAAATGGAAGAAGAAAAGCTGACAGTCGTCAGTAGAAAAATCAATGAACAGCAAAAAACGCTGGATTCTATGAAGAATATATTGAAGGACAAGAAAGTGCCTACAGTAAAAAAGAAAGCTAATGGATTCAAACCATTAGAAAGGCCAGATAAGAATCATGTTCCAAACATGATTTTTCTGGATCCTTCAACTAGTTCTACTAGTATTCGGTATGAAAATCCGAAAGAAACTCGAGATGTCAGAATGATGAGCATCTTCGGGAAGAAGAAAGGAGTTCAACTCCTAAATGCTGAAGAATTTGAATACAGTGAAATCGAGCATGAGGTAAAAAAACGCCTCAATTCCAAAGCTAGATTTCAAACAGATCTACAAAAGGGGAACATTTGACCTGATGGACAGCCATCACTTCAAATTACTTGAATTCACAACCCCCTCAACAACTGGAGAAACAGATCTCTTGATGATCACTCCAGCTGAAGTTGCCAGAGCACAAGCAAACAAGTATCAATTTATGCACATTGGAGCAGTCCAAGTCGGCATAAAGCTTTTGGCAAGTGAAGGCATCAACTGCTCAGTCCTATGTGTCCTGCAAGACAATAGACTGACAGATTTTCAAGCAAGTTTGCTGGGAACCTTAGAAGCATCTCTATGCAATCAAGTAGCATATTTCAACTGCTTCCCCAACTTCTCAACCAGCTTGAAGGATGCAGCCCACTGTCTCCGACTGAGAGTCAAGACAGATGACATATCTATGAAAAATGATATGCAAGAATTGGCGATAGTAGATAGAATATACTATAAACTGATGAGTACCACAGTAGAGCCAAAGACACGGATCTCCAACATCCCTGGTCTTACTACTGGATTCCTCACCAGTCAGAAGAACCATTCACAACAGATTCACAAAGTTACTTGGAATGAGGTAACTTTTCCTATTGAATGGAAATTATCTGGTCCAAAGCTACCAGCAGAAAATGCAAAAGCTAAAATCTATGAAAGTAGAAAGACTGGAGAAATCAGTCTAAATTTTGACAATCACAGAAAAAGTGATGTCGGTCCTGAGAATCTCAGGATAAACAGGAATCTTCTCAGAAAAAGCTACAGCACTAGAGAAGCTAGTGTCAGTGGTTCAAAACCCACTATTGAAGATCCTATTACTGAAGAAGAACTAGAAGCTGATCTAAACAGACCAGTCCAGATGTTCAGAGCTGAGCGGCTCTATGAGCTTTATGAAGAAGCTGAGAATTATTGTGAAAATCCTGAACGATTAGAAAAACTAATCGAATAAATGAAAACTTTCAATCAAGGAAAGGAAAGAAAACTCCTTCCCTACCAAGATGTTGAAATGGAAGAAGGAGAAAGCTCCAAAACTTCCATCACTCGAGAAAAGGGAAAGATCAAACTCCCTATACAGAAGGCTCCTACGGGCAAAAATGGAGAAAGAAATTCTCAAAGATTTGTCCCAGAGGACAAGATACCCAGAGTACCAATTTCCAATTATGGAATTTGGCTAGATCTGGACAAAGCTATGGACAAGAGAAAAACTCTTGACCAATGGGTAGACAGCCTGATGATGGCCTCTGCTCTTACCCTTGGAAAATTTGAAGCTCCTGATCTTCAGATGTACTTTGAAACTACTCTCACCGGAGTAGCAAAAAAGTATTACTTCTCTTTCAAAGAGACAGCCAGAGGAAAAGAGTGGCTGGAAGAAATCAAGACTTCAAAGTCTCCGTATAATTTTGCAGTTCATCTGTATGATCAGTTTTGTGGAGATCTCTCGAATTTGAGCGAAAAAGCCAAAGAAACGGCAAAATCGAATATCTATGCTCTCAAAATCTGTGACATGAGATATTTCAAAGAATACTTGAATGAATTTCAAGAATGTTACTGTACAATTAGTGAACTAGAGAATACCGATCTAGTTAATCTATTGCACAGAAAACTCCCTGAACCATGGAGAACAGCTGTGAGAGAAAGCATAGTTGAGAAACCAATTGACATATTTTTGGTTGGGGGAATTGCCGACAGAATCTGGCAATTACTGAAAGAGTAATATGCAAAGCCAATCTTAGAGCTAAGATGGCCAAGAAACAACTCAGAGGAGTTGAAAATTTCTGCTATGGAATTTTAGATATGCCCACAAACTGGGAATGTCATGAATCCAAGTTCCACAAGAAAAGAAAAGAGAAATATTACTCTAAAAGATTCGAAAAGAGTAATCAGAAAAAGGATTGGAAATTCAAAAAGAGTTCCAATTACAAGAAACAACAAAATGAAGATACTAAAAAGAAATTCTTCAAGAAAAAGAAGAATACTCATCATCATATATAAACAACCAAGCAAGAAAGCTTGCAGATGCTGGTTATGTAAAGCTGAAGGGCACTATGCCAATGAATGCCCGGAAAAGGGTAAAAGATCTACTAAAGCTCTCTTTGAAGAATACGAGCAAATAGTAGAAATAGCAAATATGAAAGGCTATGAAATAGCTTATTCTGATGATGAAGATGACGACAGGTTAGTATATTCTGCTGATAGAGGAAGATTAACCAACTGGCAATTATTTCTTAACCAATATGATTATAATTTGAATTAATTGTAGGAAACAAGAACTATCTTCCAGACGCATTGACTAGAGAAATGGCAATGTTTAGCCAAAGAGAAGATGATGAAGGTCGTAATCCCAAAAGCAGAAGAACTGGGAAAGAGCATGAACCTGAAGAGGATCCCAAAGAAAAAATCCTCAAAAAATTTCTGCTAAGTCCAAAAGGACTAGCCACAACTGATCAATCCCAGGGTAAAGGATTGGCTAGCCCGTCTCAAACGGCAAACGGTAAAGGCTCATCAAGACCGTTGATGGCTGCTGCTTTGCCAAAAAGCAGACCAACTCCAACTGGAGTTATAAATGTTTTTAATTATGAATTAAGAACTTTTGATACTCTTGTGTTCAGAACTGGCAGGAGACTAGCTTATCACCAGAAGGCAATCCTGGATAATCTCTTATTTGCCTTTCAAGAAAGAAGCAGTGGTCTGATGTTCCCAGCTCTCTTTGCTTTAGCTGAAGAACACTACGAAAATGGTAGACCACAGTTTGAAGAAAGTCATACACAACAGAATGTTGTAAGAAAAGAAAAGATTCACTTCCTTGAAAGTTGCTAGGGTCCCGATCATGGCACTCAATGAGTCAGATTGGTATGAATTTCACAATCTGATAGGAAGGCATAATCCAGAAGACTTAGTTCCTCCAACACTCTTTATTGTTTCAGGACCTTATGTTGGGAGATACTTAGTCAATGTTCAGAGTGAACATCCTCAAGAACACAAGCTCTGGCTTGTTGAAAATGGTTTTGTCCATAATTTATGGACAAAAACAAATGATGATCTCAAAGGTTTGCCGCCTCTCATTGTCAACACAGTCAAAAATATTAGAAAAAATGACTGTATACTTCGTCTGAAGTTCATATCCACCTCTCCAGAATGGATCCAGAAGGCAAACGGTGAAGTTGAATATATTCCTCCGTATCATTATGTAAAAATTATTCAAAGGAAATATCTTCAACCAGCCTGTGTAGGGTACAATGGCCAGGATTCCATGGATGAAGGCCATGACTCTAGAATATATCAAGAAGATCATCTCTGAAGATGTCCACAATACATTCCTGGCAGCAGGTGATAGGAGCATTTTAATGTGATATTTTAATAGTTAATTTCTCACATTTTGCTTAGTTAATTCCTTAACGAATCGATTTTTAACTCAATTTCTATTTTCTTAGGTACATTGGAGTAAATGATGGTGAAATGAGCATTATGTCCACACTTACCTACAAATGGTGGAGATAAAATTGAAGTAAATGAGTAGGAAATCCATCATCATCATCACCCAAAAACATTCCATGTTTTAGGGTGTAATCATCATGTTTTCTCCATCATTTCTCACACTAATCCACCATCATCATCACCCAAAAACATTCCATGTTTTAGGGTGTAATCATCATGTTTTCTCCATCATTACTCACACTAATTTACTCCATCTTTTCCAATTTCACTCTTCTTTCTCTTCCCTATATAAACACCTTCTCCTCTCATTCCAAAACATCTTCCTTCATCCATCTCATCTTCTTTGTCTCTCCATTTCCTTTCCATTTTCCTTTTCCATTCTCTAGTTCTTAGTTTTGCATTTTCAAGTAAAGAGAAGAAGAAGAAGCCGTGAGGACATAGCCTCCATCGTCCACCTTGAAGACTTGCTTCCAAGATTCAAGATTCCAACATTCAAGCTCTCCATCTCCATCTCCCCTCACGGTGTAATTCATTCTTTTTCCTTGTAATGATCTTTTGTTTTCCTTGTTTGAATTCATATGAACTTGTTTCTAGTTAACAAATAATGTTAAGGGCAAAGTTTAAAGCCCGTTTATATGTTTTGAGATAAAGTTGTGATTTCTATATGTTGATTTTTATGTTGCTTATGTGGGTTTGTTTAATTAAATTTGCATGATAGAAAACTTTTGTATTTTAATCTTATGTGGTTGCAAACACTTAGGGTTTTGATATAATTGGTGCTAGGTTTAAGAACATGAAATCGACTTTTCGTTTTGTGTAAACTTGAATCAAAGTAGTAAAGGTTTTGTGCAAAGACCGAATTTAATTAAAGAGGATTGCAATTAGGTGGACTTTTCCATACTAAGTTGTACACTTGAGTTGATAGCCTTTCTCTATGTCTAATGCGTTGAACATGTCATGATTGACTAGCTTTCTAGGGCTTGATTGCATGTTTGATAGGATTAATCTAGGTGCTTTCGCTTAGGTTAATTAGCATTGAAAAGTAAAATATGGGAATTCATTTGCTTTCGAATGTTTCACATGATCAACTCCTCTCTCATGACATTTAAAATCAACTATAGGAATTGTAATTGGATTTCTTACATATGGATGTGGTTTTGATCTTTGTTCCTTGCGATCCACCCTTGTATATATGTTTTTACATTTTCTTTATTTTATTTATTTTAATTTTAATTTTAAGAATCCTAATCCCCCCTTATTTGTGTTTTCTTGTATATATTTATTCTTTATTTTATTTTTGTAAATAATACTTTATTATTTTAATTCTTTATTTGTTTATACAATTGTATATATTTATATTCTTTATTTTATTTTTGTAAATAATACTTTATTATTTTAATTCTTTATTTGTTTATACAATTGTATATATTTATATTCTTTATTTTATTTTTGTAAATAATACTTTTCTTTATTTGTTTCACAATTACAAGTGTACCCTCAATCCCCGGAATAGAACGATCCCTATTTGCTTATACTACTAACGATATTTCAGGGTTAAATTGCGCGCTTGCTTTCAGGCGCGTCAATTTTTGGCGCCGTTGCCGGGGATTGAAAAATCACTTGCTAAATTGTGTCATTTATTGTATATATTTGTTGTATATAAATTGTTTAAAACTTAGCTTAAATATTATTTATATTATTGAACACGAATTTTAATTGTAGGTTGTAAATTGAGAGGAATAGGTGAAGTCTCTTTTGTTAATATTGGCCTAAACCCCTTATTGGTACCTAGCTCAGGTCCCTTAAGGTTGAGGGCGGCCTTTATTAACACTTGTTGAACTGTCTTCACACTTATGAACTTTCTTATCTTAGTAAGAAAGCCTATGTGAAATGGTGTCTAGGAAGGGGACAACGTTCATGACGGGTTTTTGAATCCAGAAGTGCTTGCAAATGGGCATAAACCACAATGTGGGAGTAGCTCATGCCAAAATGGATTTTTCATCTCGTGTTCGTCCTCCCCCACCTGGCCATTTCAGTAAGGTTGCCCAAAAGATTTGAAAGGGAGTTTGTGTCTAGGCGACTATACTTGGGCCGCACGTCCACTTGATTTACCGCTTGGAATTTGATTCGATATCAGTAATGTTTATAATAAAAGAAATACTTGTGAATACTCTATACGTGTAAATTATTTTGTTGTTTCACACACTTTAAACTTGTAAAAATATTTTTCACGTTTTATACTCACTTGAGTACTTAACTTGTGTCTTATGTACAATATACTTGTTTATACTTGTAGTTGTAATTAATAGTTATACTTGTTTTTATTTTGTATTTCTTTGTTAATTATAGTTACTAACTTTATTTAATGTAGGTACCGTCTGGCTGCAAGACGTAAAATACAAGCGCTACTTGGGAGGCAACCCAATTCAGAATATAATCAGATTTGCTTTCTCTTTCCCTATTTCTTTTTATTTTTCAATTTTTCTCTTTAGTTTTTATTTTAGGATTTGTTTTCGTAAATGTCTTCTATCTATGCTTACTTATTTCATTGCATGTTTTTAATTGATTACATTGAGGATAATGCAATATTTAAGTGTGGGGGAAGGGATTTATATTTTTGTCTTTCATTTTGAGTCCTATATATATTTATATTTGTCTTTTATTTTTGAGTCCTTTATATAAAAAATAAATAAATAAATAAATAAAAAAAAAACTGCATTCATTCTGTCTTATTAAATTCAGCTATTTAAAAAAAAAAAAAAAAAAAAAAAAAAAAAAAACTTTATACACTATACTAAGCTATGTCTGCATTTCCGTAGGAGTTGAGGCTGAGCTCAAGGGAAATGCGAGAGTCACCGCCATAGCCGCTACCTCCCTCGGAAGTAGTCTTCATGTTGCCAAAGATGTCCTCACCATGCATGGGGAATAGTGGAAGGGTTTCAATCTCCTGGTGATCTCCTCCTCGTTGTTCCATGAAAGATTGTCCTCCTGTTGTGCCAAAGGAGGCAGTACTGGTATTAGTGTTGAAGGGTGAGGAGGAATATGGGTCAACACCATAGCCGACACGTGACCCAAAGTTTAGATCAATGGATCTACCATCATCAGTAGAACTAGTGGATCCAAAATTGAGATCGAGAGATCCACCAACCGGAACGTTCCGAAATTCCTTCAACTTCTGCCTCTCACGAGCCTTGAGGTTCTGGAACCAAAAGAAGACGTTTTTGTCCTCGATCTGCCCATACTGTTTCAGATGGAGGCAGATCTCTTGAATCTGCTCTGGAGTTGGGTACTTAAAACCCTTATCATAGTAAAGGCCCTTGAGGATTCTTAGTTGAGGCGGTGTGGGAGCCCACCGGTTATTAGTCCCGGCTGCTTGGTTGTTTCCTCCATCCTCGATTTGTTGCTGGGTCTGTTGCTCCATTAGTTGCAGAGTTTGTGGTTCCATGTTGATGAAGAAAGGATTTGAGTTTCGAAAGAAAGGCTGAAGGGTTGAGAGAGAAAGACTGGAACTCGGAAGAATTTTCTTTTGGAGTGAACAGTCGCTCAGAATGCACCTATTTATAGAACGAGTGAGCAGATCTCCACCGTTGGATCGACGATCTCTGAGATTAAATCTACGCGTTGGATTAAAGTCACCCGAAAACACGGAAAAGCTGTTGGCTCGTGAAGGACACGTGGGGGAACCAAACTGATCTCGAGGAGCTGTGACAGATAAGCTACAGCCGAAAGCAGGTTTAATTGCCGTGAATCAAGGAAAAGAAAGGACGCATGGGGGAATCAAACGAATCTCGAGGATCCGTGACAGACAAGCTATAGCCGAAAGCATGCCATAAATCCAGGAAAAGAAAGGAATATTTACACGTGGGGGAGTTTCTTGGGCCGTGAACTATCATAACTCTTCTCCTTCCCGGAGAAGCTTTGTTAAAACCGTGTGCCTTTTCAAATTCCTTCTACTTCCTCATGGCTCGAACTAAGGTTACCCCTCGCAGGGGCGTCAATCAACGCCGTGTTCTCTCTTTGGAAGAAGAAGGTCGTCAAGCGGCCACTAGAGCTGGGCTTACTCGTCCATGGGACCATCGTCCTATTCGTGAGCGTACCCGCAGTCCCCCTCCTCTGCCTCGTCGCTCTCCCAGACTGCATCCCGGAGAGTCTTCTTCCTCACCAGCTGCTCGTGCTCCTCGCCCTATGGCCACCCTGGAAAGCTTGTCGGATTTGATTGATGATTTGCGCTCCTCTCTCCGCGATGGTATTATGGTGACAGATTGGAGAGTCAATTGCATGATCGATTACATCTCTGAGATGAACTGCTCTTTGATCCGCTGTCACACTGCAATAAACAAGCTTGCTCAGGAAGTCAATAACTTGCAGAGTTATCCTCCTGGGTTTCCTCGCAAGGACATTACTGCATCACAACATGAGGACCCGCCTCCGAAGGCTGAAACCAGCAAGAGGGCTGCCACTCGCCCGCATACCGCTCCTCCAAAGGAGTAAATGGAGATACAAGTCTAGGCTGAAAGACTTTAAACATTAAGCGCTGCATGGGAGGCAACCCATTTCAACCGTATCTGTGGAGGAGCCATCAAACGCAGATTTGCTTTCTTGAACTCTTCCTTCTATTTTATTTTCATGAATTTTAAGTTGTTTTAAGTTTCGTTGTGTTAACTTTCTCTTCTATGCTTGATTTATGCTTTGCATGATTTATATTTGTTTATACATTGGGGACAATGCATGAATTAATTATGGGGGAAGGATTATTGCTTTATTGTGTTTTTAGTAGTTAGTATATAAAAAAAAAATGAAAAATAGTTGATGTTGGATTGTGTTTTTAGTTGATGTTGTGATACACTAAGGTATATTGGATTAAACATAGTCTTGAAAAAGGGTAGCTGTTTCAGTCCCATTGCACATCGAGACTCCCTATTCCCGTACCTAAGTGTTGAAATTGAATTAAATTGTAAAAAAAAAAAAAAAAAAAAAATTTGGTTACTTTTGTTTTTGTTTTTGAGTCTTAGGATGCTCCTAACGTCTAGGATGAACATGTCTCCGAATTCATGGCTGAAGGTTTTCACAATCAAAATAGGACTTAATTGAATTCTGTGGTTAATCGACATTGTGATGCTTGTATGAAGATTTGAGATATGATTGTAACTTGGTTCATTAAGCATGCTAGGATTAAGTCTGATTCATTTGACCCAAGTGAGCTGTTGAGCTAAAATACTTTCTTTTTGAGTGCTTACTGATAATTTCAGAATTTCATGGCTGTATTTGCAAAACCTCATCTTTCTTTGAAAATCCAATGATCATGTGCCATAGATTTTAATGGACTAGAGAGTACTAGAACTCGGCTGTTGTGACTGTCAAAACTTGTATGCCATAATATGCACTGATCCTGGATAGGATAGAAGGCATTAGGGTAACCACCATAGCCAAACAAGCATGTGTCCCCAATTGTGCCCGTCGTGGGACTCCTTAGAATGAACCCCTTTGAGCCTACGTTGAAAACCTTTGTTTCATTACCCTCACTACCCTACCATGAGCTTAGTACATGATATCTCTACCCTTGTCTTAAGGACTTAGTAAAGCATGACATAGTATGTAGGGGTGACGATGAAAGACAAGTGTGGGGTGGGGAAAATCCAAGAAGAAAAAAAAAGAGAAAAAATTTTGCCTTGAAAAAAAAAAAAAAAAAAGAAAGAAAAGCGGCAAAAGAGAAGAAAAATTGAAAAGAAAACTCTTGGGAAAATGTTGAAGTGTGGTTTTGGACTTGCAAATTTGTAGAAGGCTCAAAGTTGAAAATTATGCCTTTGTCCATTCCCATGTTGGTTAGAGTGAAGGTTTGGCCCAAAACAATGATTTTGGTCTACAAAAATGATGACATAAGGTGATCCTTATATGCTCTGCTAGGTCCTTAGGATTTTTTGTATCCTTAATCTTCATTTCGAAAACCCTAGCTTAGCCCCATTACAACCTGTTTTAAGTGCTGACTTGATCCTTGAGATGGGCAGTCTTTGGTTAGTGGAGTCAGTTACGCAGTCGAGCTTATGGTAGGTCCATTTGTGCACTTAGTCATTTCATGAGGTCTTTAAAAATTCTTCACAAAATGTGTTTATTGATCAAATATGCAAGCTGTTTGTTGCCTTACAATTTGTTCTCTTGCATATACTTGAGTGTGAAGCTTTTAAGCATAGCCATTTCTGAGAGAAAAATCGAGAGTATGCCCTGTGAGTTTGGATTGGACTTGTTCGAAACATGCTATCATTCACTGTATAACTTAAGTTCTCCATATCTTGCTTAGTCATACGAATGTCACAGGTTTATTAACCATGGAATTATCTTTGTGATTTTGATTAAGTGTTTAACGTGAAAGCCATGAGTTTGGAGTCTCTGAGACAACAGTTAGGAGCAATAGAGTCATTTACTTGCTTTTTGTCAAGTCTTTGTTCTGTTTTGGATTTTTTTTGTTTGTTTTGTTTTGCTAAGGGACTAGCAAAAGCTAAGTGTGGGGGAATTTGATAGGAGCATTTTAATGTGATATTTTAATAGTTAATTTCTCACATTTTGCTTAGTTAATTCCTTAACGAATCGATTTTTAACTCAATTTCTATTTTCTTAGGTACATTGGAGTAAATGATGGTGAAATGAGCATTATGTCCACACTTACCTACAAATGGTGGAGATAAAATTGAAGTAAATGAGTAGGAAATCCATCATCATCATCACCCAAAAACATTCCATGTTTTAGGGTGTAATCATCATGTTTTCTCCATCATTTCTCACACTAATCCACCATCATCATCACCCAAAAACATTCCATGTTTTAGGGTGTAATCATCATGTTTTCTCCATCATTACTCACACTAATTTACTCCATCTTTTCCAATTTCACTCTTCTTTCTCTTCCCTATATAAACACCTTCTCCTCTCATTCCAAAACATCTTCCTTCATCCATCTCATCTTCTTTGTCTCTCCATTTCCTTTCCATTTTCCTTTTCCATTCTCTAGTTCTTAGTTTTGCATTTTCAAGTAAAGAGAAGAAGAAGAAGCCGTGAGGACATAGCCTCCATCGTCCACCTTGAAGACTTGCTTCCAAGATTCAAGATTCCAACATTCAAGCTCTCCATCTCCATCTCCCCTCACGGTGTAATTCATTCTTTTTCCTTGTAATGATCTTTTGTTTTCCTTGTTTGAATTCATATGAACTTGTTTCTAGTTAACAAATAATGTTAAGGGCAAAGTTTAAAGCCCGTTTATATGTTTTGAGATAAAGTTGTGATTTCTATATGTTGATTTTTATGTTGCTTATGTGGGTTTGTTTAATTAAATTTGCATGATAGAAAACTTTTGTATTTTAATCTTATGTGGTTGCAAACACTTAGGGTTTTGATATAATTGGTGCTAGGTTTAAGAACATGAAATCGACTTTTCGTTTTGTGTAAACTTGAATCAAAGTAGTAAAGGTTTTGTGCAAAGACCGAATTTAATTAAAGAGGATTGCAATTAGGTGGACTTTTCCATACTAAGTTGTACACTTGAGTTGATAGCCTTTCTCTATGTCTAATGCGTTGAACATGTCATGATTGACTAGCTTTCTAGGGCTTGATTGCATGTTTGATAGGATTAATCTAGGTGCTTTCGCTTAGGTTAATTAGCATTGAAAAGTAAAATATGGGAATTCATTTGCTTTCGAATGTTTCACATGATCAACTCCTCTCTCATGACATTTAAAATCAACTATAGGAATTGTAATTGGATTTCTTACATATGGATGTGGTTTTGATCTTTGTTCCTTGCGATCCACCCTTGTATATATGTTTTTACATTTTCTTTATTTTATTTATTTTAATTTTAATTTTAAGAATCCTAATCCCCCCTTATTTGTGTTTTCTTGTATATATTTATTCTTTATTTTATTTTTGTAAATAATACTTTATTATTTTAATTCTTTATTTGTTTATACAATTGTATATATTTATATTCTTTATTTTATTTTTGTAAATAATACTTTATTATTTTAATTCTTTATTTGTTTATACAATTGTATATATTTATATTCTTTATTTTATTTTTGTAAATAATACTTTTCTTTATTTGTTTCACAATTACAAGTGTACCCTCAATCCCCGGATAGAACGATCCCTATTTTCTTATACTACTAACGATATTTTCAGGGTTAAATTATGCGCTTGCTTCAGGCGCATCAATTTTTTACAAGGGTGGATCGCAAGGAACAAAGATCAAAACCACATCCATATGTAAGAAATCCAATTACAATTCCTATAGTTGATTTTAAATGTCATGAGAGAGGAGTTGATCATGTGAAACATTCGAAAGCAAATGAATTCAAATTTGTAGAAGGCTCAAAGTTGAAAATTATGCCTTTGTCCATTCCCATGTTGGTTAGAGTGAAGGTTTGGCCCAAAACAATGATTTTGGTCTACAAAAATGATGACATAAGGTGATCCTTATATGCTCTGCTAGGTCCTTAGGATTTTTTGTATCCTTAATCTTCATTTCGAAAACCCTAGCTTAGCCCCATTACAACCTGTTTTAAGTGCTGACTTGATCCTTGAGATGGGCAGTCTTTGGTTAGTGGAGTCAGTTACGCAGTCGAGCTTATGGTAGGTCCATTTGTGCACTTAGTCATTTCATGAGGTCTTTAAAAATTCTTCACAAAATGTGTTTATTGATCAAATATGCAAGCTGTTTGTTGCCTTACAATTTGTTCTCTTGCATATACTTGAGTGTGAAGCTTTTAAGCATAGCCATTTCTGAGAGAAAAATCGAGAGTATGCCCTGTGAGTTTGGATTGGACTTGTTCGAAACATGCTATCATTCACTGTATAACTTAAGTTCTCCATATCTTGCTTAGTCATACGAATGTCACAGGTTTATTAACCATGGAATTATCTTTGTGATTTTGATTAAGTGTTTAACGTGAAAGCCATGAGTTTAGAGTCTCTGAGACAACAGTTAGGAGTAATAGAGTCATTTACTTGCTTTTTGTCAAGTCTTTGTTCTGTTTTGGATTTTTTTTTTTTTTTGTTTTGCTAAGGGACTAGCAAAAGCTAAGTGTGGGGGAATTTGATAGGAGCATTTTAATGTGATATTTTAATAGTTAATTTCTCACATTTTGCTTAGTTAATTCCTTAACGAATCGATTTTTAACTCAATTTCTATTTTCTTAGGTACATTGGAGTAAATGATGGTGAAATGAGCATTATGTCCACACTTACCTACAAATGGTGGAGATAAAATTGAAGTAAATGAGTAGGAAATCCATCATCATCATCACCCAAAAACATTCCATGTTTTAGGGTGTAATCATCATGTTTTCTCCATCATTTCTCACACTAATCCACCATCATCATCACCCAAAAACATTCCATGTTTTAGGGTGTAATCATCATGTTTTCTCCATCATTACTCACACTAATTTACTCCATCTTTTCCAATTTCACTCTTCTTTCTCTTCCCTATATAAACACCTTCTCCTCTCATTCCAAAACACATTCCTTCATCCATTTCATCTCCTTGTCTCTCCATTTCCTTTCCATTTTCACACAAATTCCTTCATCCATCTCATCTTCTTTGTCTCTCCATTTCCTTTCCATTTTTCTCTCCATCCTCTAGTGCATTCAACGTTTCAAGCAAGGGAGAAGAAGAAGAAGAAGGAGCCGTGAGCATCATCATCCATCCTCCACCTTGAAGCTTGCTTTCGAGATTCAAGAATCCATAACGTTTCATCCTTCATCCCCATCTCCATCTCACGGTGTAATTCAACCTCTTTCTTTGTAATCTTGCTTAGTTTCGTGAGAATTGTTTTTAGTTAACATTTATGTTTGAACAAGGTTTATATTCTGAAATTTTATGATTGAATAAAGAATTTCGATTCTTATGTTGTGATTCCAAAGTTGCTTATGTGTGATTGTTCGATTGAATTTGCTTGATAGAAAACTTTTATATGTTTATCTTATTTGGGTCGACACTTATAGGATTTGCATGTAATTGGTGCTAGGTTTAAGAACATGAAATCGACTTTTCGTTTTGTGTAAACTTGAATCAAAGTAGTAAAGGTTTTGGACAAAAATCGAATTCAATTGAAGAGGATTGCAATTAGGTGAACTTATTCATACTAAGTTGTACACTTGAGTTGATAGCCTTTCTCTATGTGTAATGCATTAAACATGACATGATTGACTAGCTTTCTAGGGTTTGATTGCATGTTTAATAGGATTAATCTAGGTGCTTTCGCTTAGATTAATTAGCATTGAAAAGTAAAATATGGGAAATCGTTTGCTTTCGAATGTTTCACATGATCAACTCCTTTCACATGACTTGGAAGAACAATGTAGGGTTAATTCGAATTCAATGATAAACTTGGGTTTAATCTTTGTTTCTTATGTTTCATTCTTGTACATGTGTTTTTATATTTTCTTTATCTTAATTTTCAATTCTATAATTCTTAAACCCCCTTCCTTTTTATTTTGTTACTTGTATATATTTCTTTTCTTTACTTTATTTTTGTAAATAATACTTTATTATTTTAATTCTTTATTTGTTTATACAATTGTATATATTTATATTCTTTATTTTATTTTTGTAAATAATTCTTTTCTTTATTTGTTTCACAATTACAAGTGTACCCTCAATCCCCGGAATAGAACGATCCCTATTTGCTTATACTACTAACGATATTTCAGGGTTAAATTATGCGCTTCCCAAGAGCGCATCAGCAGGAGAAAAAATTATTATCACTGCTTACGATCATCCTGACGTAGTCAGCAGTAACCTATTCCTATCTCTCACCAGAAAGGAGATAGACTCGACACTGGCATGTTTACATTGGGTGGAAAGACTTGAAACAGACAACCACTACAAGATGTATGTCGATACAGATGTCGAAGACAACGCAACAACTGCTCAAATGGCCCAGGCAGACAACGACTCGTTTGTCCTTGGTCACAATTCAGAAACTGAAGAGAACATGTGAAGCAACAGGTGTAGAAAAACACCGAAAGTACTTTTGACTTTTCCAAAAGATACTTTTGCTTTTCAAAAAGATAGGTGAAAAACTTTTCACCTAAAGGAATCTGCTTTTCCCCCGCCGACCTCCACTAGCAGGAGCACTCAGGAAAGCAGGAAATCACGGAGTCGTCCTGTACATTCTGTTGTTTTGAATTGTAATTTGAGTTCTGCTCCCTATATAAGGAGGTTTAGCTTCTCTTAGAAGGCATTCGAAAATTGAGAGAATAACTCTACATTCAAAAATTGCCATAGGTAGTCTGAAGGTTGAAACTGAAATTCATTTCCTTTCAACCAAGAAGGCTATAGTAGCAGTGCTAGTCCTTCACTTCGGAAGGAACAGAGTATTTTTCCAAGTAAGTGTCTTCATAGTCATGAATAGCTAAAAGCACCTTTTAGCTGTGTGCCCAAGAGTGAGGCTCTGGGTTTATTAGTTGTATTTATGTTTAAATAAATAAATTCTTGACTGTAGGACCAGTACCATATCACAAAAAAAAATTGTTCTATTAATTTTTATACCTTTTTAATATAGTTTTGTATGAACATCTGCATTTAGTTTCTTAATATCTTGCATAAATACCAGAATCATCCCGTTCTTAGACAGCAGTGATTCCGCCCTGTGAGTAACCGCTTAGACAGGAAGTCGTTAGGTGAAATGTGGCATGTTGAAGGCTAGTCTTAGAAAAAGAGGGTTTTTGGTTTTTTGGTTGGTATTATAAAATTATTGCAGATTTTCTAAAAAATAGTAGAACTTAACGGTTAAACACTTAACGGTGTTAGTCCTATGTACTAAAGTGAAGAAGCTATGCAAAGATGATACACCATTATGATAGTTTTAGAAGTTTATACACCAAAGTGTAGAATCACCCATATTTCATACACTGTTTGTAATAAAATCCCAAAAAAAAGGGTAAAAGCCTAACACTAAAACAGTGAGCCCCAGTCTTCATTTCACGATCGAAACCATCTCAACCTCTCTCTTTCATTCTCTCTCGAAACAAGTTCATTTCATGATTTCATCCCAAAACGTAAACCCAGTTCCATCTCATTGACTCATTCTGCATTTAATTTCTATGTTCCCAAAACTTAAACCCAGTTCATTTCATCCCAAATTTAATGGCATCAACACAAAATGCATCCCAAAGTTTATGCTCCGAATCCAATTCCGATTCCATTCATTCCAATTCAAATTCAAAATCAATTGTTCCAAGACCAACACCAATTGATGCTTCAGGGTTCAGACAATTCCCAAAACATTCAAGGCCCAGAAGAAAAAGCGAGCTGTAGGGGGAAAGAGAAAGCGAGCTGCCGGAGTTGTGGCAAATGGAGAAGAGGAAGAGGAAGAAGAAAAACCAACCGGAAGATCCTGGGTGTGGGATCACTTCAAGAAGTTTTTCATGGATATGGATGTATTGAGAAAGAAGCAATATTAAAAAAACTAATGGAAGTCGATGTAAACAACAGGGAACGATGTCTAGTATCAATATGGACATCGATTACAATTTGGAAAATGATGTATATCATCAATATGGACATCGATTTAAAATTTGGGAAATGATGTCTAGAATAAAAATGGACATCGATTTACAATTTGGGAAACGATGTTTAATATTAAAATGGACATCACTTCATAAAAGGAAATGATGTTTAGAATAATATTACACATCGTTCATACAATACTAAGGAATATAGATTGAATCTTAAATAGTGGGATATATGAAAAATATGCGTGAACCTCACAAACAGTAGGCAAAATGAAAAGAATTCGATGTCTGACACCATATAAAACATCGTTTCTAATATGAGGAACGATGTTAAAATGAATACTTCTGCTATTGGACCTATACTTCATTAAGCATTAAATGCCAAAATATGAAGGTTTAACAATATCTAAACACACTAATATGTCATCATAATAACGGTTTTACATCAGTTCCATAAGCTTATTCGATGTCTATTGTTGAACTGGACATCGGTTTTTGACCGATGTCTTTTTGTTCGTGATCTTTAACATCACCCACTAAGACATCAGATGGTTTTTTTTTTTAACATTGGTTTTTGGCCGATGTCTAAGGTAAAAATTCTAGTAGTGTTAGCATGAGCGCGTTGTTTCCAGTAAAGTTCCTCAAAAGTGGATAAATCAATAAGTTGGGAAAGGATAGAGGCCTCTTGAGTTACAATGCTCGGATCAGTAAAAGAAATATAGTTTTGTTGCACGCCTGCTAACAGATTAAGCAAGATAGTCTTCTAAACAAATATAAGATTAGCAAGTTCTTTTCTAATACAATCCCATCCAATTATATATCCCATATGATTCCAGTATTTGCAACACGCAAGGAATCCATAATGAACTAATATTCTAGAGATGACTTTGACATGTCAAATTGTTTGAACTCCTTATGTTTTCTATTAATGATGAGTGACTCCAAAAACTCCACAGTTAGCCTTGACAGAAATATATATTCTCCATCAACATTAGTATAAAAGAGGCTTCTCAAATTGGTGAAGGAAAATTCAGAGGAGAATCTCATTTGGGTTTCTGCTAGCAATGAAGTGCAATCCTCTTCTTTCTCAAACATAGCACATTGGTAGCCACTTCGTAGAGGAGTCAAATGATGGCCTGGATGAAGGACTTTCCTTCCATTTTTCCCATCAATCTCATAAGCTGTTCATCTGTTACTCTATCGATATCATATACTAGAAAAATAGGTTTAACCTGTCCTTCTTGTCCTTGCCACAACTTCTCCTTAAACTTAATTAGGAGGTCTATCATGGTTAGTGAGGTGAGTTGTTCAATACCATTCTTGGAGACTCTCAGTACCCTAATGACTCATCCGGTTGAAATATCCTTCAGTCCTGTTCTAAGTAAAGAATAGCACATGCACTGCAAACTTTCTTCAATGATGAGATTTTTATACTTTCAAAGCTTAGTTCTAAAGGTCTGTTCAGCTGTCTGATGTCCTAATCCTTTTGCCACTATATCAGCGATCACGTACATCCTGTTTATCCCAGCTACGCTGCTACTTATCCTTAGAAGTTTCATCACTGATAAGAATGGAGCTAGGCTTTTGACCTTCCATCTCACATACATAGTACAAAATAAGGTCTTCAACATCCTTACTCCTAACTAGCATTTCATGACCCATATTTCGCTACTTTAGACACCGCATTTGGTCCTGCTAGTATATCTTTTGAAATGATTGCCTTCACATGAAACCAGGTGTTACGACACCCCTTTAGATCACCAACACATGTTCCAACTGTTAGGGCTGTCACATCTAACTTTCTCCATTCATTTGGAAATACACGGATTGTCTTTCTTAGTTTGTCATACAATGTAGACCTTGAGTCAAGTCTGACTAATACCTCTTCATCTGTGATATTGATGATGTTTGTTGTGCCTTTTAAATTTAGCAAGTCCTAAGAATCAAATTCGCCAAACATCTTTGCCATCTACCTCCATTACCTTTTGAAGCTTCTTGCATTCTTGAAGATTTAAAAGTGTAACCATGAACACATTTCTTTTGTTTTCAGTTTTTAATCTTTGTAATTCAAAACAAATTTTTGTTATGATAATTTAGTTGTTTCGATTACTTGTGAGATTGAAAGCATGTTTTGATGTTTAATTTCCAAATACCATGAAGCATGTTAACGTTTTAGGGTTCTTAATAGTCTGAAAACTTACGATTTCAATATGTCATAACATGTTTGTTAAGTTTGTGTTTCAATCCCATCGTTTATGTGTTAATTAATCTTAGGATGCATACTTAGATTGATGAGCATGTAATTGAATCCATATTAAGATATGCTAGCGTTCTAGGTCTTAATAATTAAAGTGAAAAACCTATAATTCCGTAAGTAAATCAACAATGAGCTTTGCATGCTTGTATGGCGTTCCAACTTGTGTTCTTTGCTTGAATTGATCAAACTTCCATATGTGCTTCATGCGTTGATTGTGTTTTTATTAGTGATTAGATACCACTAGTAATTGCATGCATAATAGGGTTAACTATTGTGCGTTCATCTAGTTAATTTAATTAAGGGAAGTAAAAAAGATTTTGTATGCGTTCATCTATGTTTTTGATCGATTTCCTGTTATGATATATTTTGATTCAAAAATTAAGAATATCACCCTTGTTAACTTGTTAATGAGTAGTTAAGAATATCACTCTTGTTAACTTGGATGTTTGATTGTATTAATTTGATTCAAAAATTAAGAATATCACCCTTATATATTTTGATCCAAAAACTCCACAGTTAGCCTTGACAGAAATATATATATTCTCCATAAACATTAGTGTAAAAGAGGCTTCTCAAATTGGTGAGGGAAAATCCAGAGGAGAATCTCATTTGGGTTTCTGCTAGCAATGATGTGCAATGCTCTTCTTTCTCAAACACAACACATCGCAGATAGTAGCCACTTCGTGGAGGAGTCAAATGATCCCCTGGATGAAGGACTTTCCTTCCATTTCTTTCCATCAATCTCATAAGCTGTTCATCTATTACCCTATTGATATCATATATTAGAAAAATAGGTTTTTCCTGTCCTTGCCACAACTTCTCCTTAAACTTAATCAGCAGGTCTATCATAGTTAGTGAGACGAGTTGTTCAATACCATTCTTGGAGATTCTCAGTACCCTAATGACTCATCTGGTTGAAATATCCTTCAGTCCTATTCTAAGTAAAGAATAGCACATGCACTGCAATGTTTCTTCGAGGGTGAGATTTTTATACTTTCGAAGCTCAGCTCTAAAGGTCCGTTCAACTGTTTGATGTCCTGATCGTTTTACCACTATATTAGTGATCACATCCTTTTTATCCCTGCTACGCTCCTGCTTATCCTTAGAAATTTCATCACTGATAAGAATGGAGCTAGTCTTTTGACCCTTCATCCCACATACATAGCACAAAACAGGGCCTTCAACATCCTTACTCCTGACTGGAATTTCATGGCTTGCATTCCTACTTTAGACACCGCATTTGGTCCTGCTAGTATATCTTTTGAAACGATTGCCTTCACATGAAACCATGTATTACGACAGTCCTTCAGATTACCAACACATGTCATTCCAACTGTTGGAGCTATCACATCGAACCTTCTCCTTTCATTTTGAAAACACACGGATTGTCTTTCTTAATTTGTCATACAATGTACACCTTGAATCAAGTCCGACTAATACCTCTTCATCTGTAATATTGATGATGTTTGTTGTGCCCTTCAAATTCAGCAAGTCCTGAGGATCAAATTTGCCAAGCATCCTTGCCGTCTACCTCCATCACCTTTTGAAGCTTCTTGCGTTCTTGAAGATTTAAAAGTGTAACCATGAACACCTTTATTTTGTTTTCAGTTTTTGATGTTTGTAATTCAAAACAAATTTTTGTTATGATAATTTGGTTGTTTCGATTACTTGTGAGATTGAAAGCATGTTTTGATGTTTAATTTCTAAATACCATGAAGCATGTTAACGTTTTAGGGTTCTTGATAATATGAAAATTTACGATTTCAATATGTCATAACATGTTTGTTGATTTTGTGCTTCAATCCCATCGTTTATGTGTTTATTGATCTTAGGATGCATGCTTAGATTGTTGAGCATGTAATTGAATCTATGTTAAGATATGTTAGCTTTCTAGGTCTTAATAATTAAAGTGGAAAACCTATAATTCCTTAAGTAAATCAATAATGAGCTTTGCATGCTTGTATGGTGTTCCAACTTGTATTCTTTGCTTGAATTAATCAAACTTTCATATGTGCTTAATGCGTTGATTGTGTTTTTATTAGTGATTAGCTACTACTAGTAATTGCATGCTTAATAGGGTTAACTATGGTGTGTTCATCTAGTTAATTTAATTAAGGGAAGTAAAAAGGACTTTGTATGTGTTAATCTTTGTTTTTGATCGATTCCCTGCTATGATATATTTTGATTCAAAAGTTAAGAATATCACCCTTGTTAACATGTTAATGATTAGTTAAGAATATCACCCTTATTAACTTGCACGCTTGAATGTATTAATTTGATTCAAAAATTAAGAATATCACCCTTGTATATTTTGATCCAAAAACTCCACAGTTAGCCTTGACAGCAATATATATTCTCCATCGACATTAGTGTAAAAGAGGCTTCTCAAATTGGTGAGGGAAAATCCAGAGGAGAATCTCATTTGAGTTTCTACTAGCAATGAAGTGCAATGCTCTTCTTTCTCAAACACAACACATCGCAGATAGTAGCCACTTCGTAGAGGAGTCAAATGATCCCCTGGATGATGGACTTTCCTTCCATTTCTTTCCATCAATCTCATAAGCTGTTCATCTGTTACCCTATCAATGTCATATATTAGAAAAATAGGTTTTTACTGTCCTTGCCACAACTTCTCCTTAAATTAATCAGCAGGTCTATCATAGTTAGTGAGGTGAGTTGTTCAATACCATTCTTGGATATTCTTAGTACCCTAATGACTCATCCGATTGAAATATCCTTCAGTCCTATTCTAAGTAAAGAATAGCACATGCACTGCAATGTTTCTTCAAGGGTGGGATTTTTATACTTTCGAAGCTCAGCTCTAAAGGTCCGTTCAACTGTCTGCTGTCCTGATCCTTTTGCCACTATATCAGTGATCAAATCTTGTTTATCCCTGCTACGATCCTGGTTATCCTTATAAATTTCATCATTGATAAGAATGGAGCTAGGCTTTGAACCTCCATCCCATATACATAGCACAAAACAGTGTCTTCAATATCCTTACTCTTGACTGGCATTTCATGGCCTGCATTCACTACTTTAGACACCGCAATATATAATTTAGTCCTGCTAATATATCTTTTGAAATTACTACCTTCACATGAAACCAGGTGTTACGATACTCCTTTAGATTACCAACACGTGTCATTCTAACTGTTGGAGCTACCACATCGAACTTTCTCCTTTCATTTGAAAACACACGGATTGTCTTTCTTAGTTTGTCATACAATGTAGACCTTGAGTCAAGTCCGACTAATACCTCTTCATCTGTGATATTGATGATGTTTGTTGTGCCTTTCAAATTCAGCCAGTCTTGAGAATTGTAAATCACAAGGTAATCAGATTTTGGTTTTTAGAAGAAAGTTTAAACAAAAGGATAAAATACTTGAAGCAAAGAAACAGCCGTAAAAAAGAACTTGAAGCAAAGAAATAATGGTACCTCATGATCCTTATATAAAGCCTTGCGACACAAATATGACTTTTCCTACTGTATGCGCCATTCCATTGCCATATCATACTCAAGAGGCTGGGCAAAGTCTGATGTTGATAATGCCTTTCCATACAAAATGAAAAGAAATAGATAAGTATATATACATATGCGTGTGCGTGTGTGTGTGTGTGAAAGAGATAACAAACAGAAAGATCAAAATACTAAGGTGGTTACCTTCTTTTCACTTTGGCTTTGAAGCCGGTGATTGTCGATCATTAGATGTCCAACAAATCTGGATGCTTTGTCAGGCTCATTTAGAGTCCCTCTGTAAATGACACCAGTGACTGGTCTGCAAATGTAGAGCCATAATATGTACAGGTCTTAGATAATCTTGAGTACAGTTGAGCAAATTCATAACTATCACTGATGTAATAGTGAGGTTTGTGACTGGTTTAAGAAAGTACTGCTTAGAGTAATAGATAGTAAAATGACTATTGTAATTGTCGAAAATAAAATGACCAAAGATGCCAAACTGAGGGGTATTATAGTGGCAACTAACTTGCATCTCATACATTAAAAACGTGACAATCATATTTGTGTATGGTAAATAAATAAAAAACAGCTTTAATTGAAAGTTATAGGTCACTGGCAGCAGATTTTAAAAGCAGCCTAGAGATTGCTTTTAGAAATTGTTGTGGATCAAAACACGCTCTGCAGTTATTTTATGTACTAATTTTTTTTTGAGTCACAGTAATCTCAAATTAGCCCTTAATAGGGTATTAGGAAAGACTTCCTTAGAGTATTTTGGGTAAGGAGCAATTAAAAAACTTAATAGGATAAATGAAAAAAAAAAATCTCTAAAAATAGGATAAATAGACAAAATCTCTAATCAATTTATTACCTAATAATTATGAGTGATTGAGTGAGTATTTAAAACTTCTCTTCATTGACATACAAAAGAAATGAAAATGTAAATATGAGGGAGTGAAATTCACAATTTCATCTTTAAACCCTCCACCTAAAAACCTGAGAAACCTCAGGAACCTGAAGCTCGAGCAGATAGTAGTGGTCCTCGCCTTCGCTTTCCGATTGAGCAATCGATGTTTGCTCCGAGGAGCCTCCGCAGACACTGCCCTAAACTGTCTCTTCTCTCGCCAATTCGATCCCTCCAAGTACCCACTCTCTCTCTCTCTCACACACACACACACACACACCTTTTTTTTTTCCTTCTGCCTTGTCTGATTATTACTCTGAGAAAACTATGGGCTTAGTTTCTCTACACATCTACATTTTACAATATATAGACCCTGATTTAGTTGTTGTGAGTTTTCCCATTTGGTAAGCTGATTTCCAAGTAGAAAGAACCAGACTTTTTAGTTGGGTACCTGCGTCTCTTAGAATTGAAATTAATGTCTAGTATTCATAGAGATGCGTATAGCTTATTACTGCAACTCTCTGCATTTGGCGAGTAATCGAGTCTAGTTTAGCTTTAATTGTTTACCGAAATGTGCCTTTTTTAAGAGGTGTCAGTCCAAAACTGCTCTCAGGCAATGTGATTCAACCAAGTAACGCTAGTGAATTTTATTTTTTCTTTCTTGTTCACCATTCCATCCCTTTGATGGGCTGTCCCGTCAATTCCCACATAAGAGGTTTGATATCTAGTGAGTAGTTAGAGAAGCAAAGTAGTGAAGCGGATGGGAAAGGACCAGGGAAACACTCTTAGAGAGATTCGCAGAATGAAAATGAGAGGTGGGTTTTCAACTTCAAAAGAGTATGTTACCTTCCCTTTGTCGATGTATAAATCTGTTTCTCCTCTGTTGGGAATCATTTCACCTCTTGTGCCAAAAAAGTTTCAGTATTGAGATAGAGCATAAAGGACTCGACTGGGTTTTGGTTGTTTTTTGACATATAAGAAGTAAAAGATAGTGAGGTTTGATCTGATATTTTTTTTTTTTGGGCAAGAGATATTCAGTACTCTCAGAGCCTTAAGTACCTGCATTAAATAGTGTTTTGCAAAGTGAATGTTAAGAAGACATCAATGCTACTATTGAAATTTAACCGTAGAGGAGCTTAGGTTAACAAAGTAAACAGGAGTTGATGGATTCTAATTTTTGGAAAGTTTTCTGTCAATGGTTTCACTGCTTCATTATAGACTAATTTTTAATTTCCAAATAATGCACCCATTTGGGTGGAGTGATTCTAAAACTAGCGATTTAGTTTGGTTTGTAACCTTGTCTAAGTGCTGGTTTAGGATTAGGCCGTTACAATAACCAAAACAAAATACTATTACAACCCACTTTTGATGAGATTCGAGTTAGACATGGATCCTATCTATTTATTGTTATGCAAGTAAATTTAGCCTTGTTGTCAATTGCATATTTCGCTTTGAAATGGATCCATCCAAAATGGATCCCTAATCAGGTTGAGTATCTGAATTATGCAGGCCAAGAGGAAATTGGCATTGCTACTACGGAAACTCAAAACATCTGCCTGCCTCTCTACATGATCCGGGGCTATGGACCCTAGAGCATCTTCATTTAAGAAGTTTGGCTTCAGAAACAAACATTATGTTGGTGTTTGTGGGTGTCTTTTGTGGAGTTGTCCAGAATATGTGGATGCTGTGGAAGTTTCGCAGACTCTACAAGTTTGTTGTGATAACTTCCTGGAGAACAGAATCAAGAAAATGGCAACTAAGCTAGCAAGGCTGAGCGGTGGAAGTTTCGCAGACCATACAAGTTTGTTATTATAACTAACCTAAAGAAAAGAATCAAGAAAATGGCAACTATGCTCGCAAGGCTGAGTGGTGGTATTGTGATAATATTATCAAAGCCATAATCATGTTTCGCGGAAATAATTCAATATCTTGCAGTACCATTACAAAAAGGAAGGTAAGTAAACACGTGTGTCCCCTTCTAAATACCCACTGTTTTGGCATATGTGATTCTGAAGTTATACATATATATGTACACGCATACACACATACATGCTTACAGCTTTTGAGAGGATTGGAATATTAGTGCTGTCTTTGCTAGCATTGCATGTACATATTTTTTATATGTGAATTGTTTATAAAGTAGTACTAGCTAATCTAGAAATTCGTTTCTCTATGACAGTTTCAAATAAAGTTCTGTTATGATACCTCAGTGAAGTGCCACTGAAGGACCTGATGGAAGCAACGTGGATATTAATGTCTGCATCTTTATGTGCAGGCATTATTCAGGCTCTTGAATCTCATAAGCTAAATATAAAGAATATAACAGGAGCCGTGCACAAGTGGTGCTAACCTTGAGGATCCAGTTGCCATGGCTAGTATTTAGAGAGTCACCTCCTCATTCTTCAATGAAATTAGGACGGGAGTCCTTACGGGGGCGCTATCAGTAAAAGAGCCTGATAATACATTGAGACATTCAGAACCCCCTGAGCAGTAGGTGTTAGACAAGTTCATTGCTGTGATTGAGGATACAGCAGAGGAAGAGGAGTTTACCCGATTAAGGATTTGGAACGGAGAAGAATTTGAGGGGATACAGAAGATCCGAGGCACTTGAAAATGACATTAATTTCCAATTATGAGATCAAAAGGAGAAGGGCTCGGAGGGCTACATATGGCAAGGTAGAGGCCTAAATTTCAGGGTGATACAGAAGATCCAAGGCACTTGAAATTGACAATTCCAATTATGAGATCAAGAGGAGAAGGGCTTGGAGGCTGCATATGGCAAAGTAGAGGCCTATCAATAGTGATTACAAAGGTGATGAGGGGGAATTCACATTATAATGATATTGCAGATGCTAGCGTTTTGACAGTGATGCTCGTGATTTTTGATGGAAACGTGAGAACTGAGAAGTTTCAAGGCATTTACAAGAGATGGTGGAAAGGAATATCTAATTGGCAGAGGGAAAAATGATAAGCACTTTAGCAGAAATGGTGAAGCCAATAGTAGTAAGATAATATCGGAGAAAGGTACTTAATCGGGAAATATGTTCAGCGGTTTGATAACATTGCGGCACTCTGATTATGAGGAAGAACATGAATCAACTCCATCAAGAGCTATGCACTAAAAAGATCATAAGACATTCTGTTTCAGAATGTAATCGCGTAGTTGGCTGCTATCACATAACCTAATTTTGGAGTCTAGTATAAGACATGTGCTATCTATTTGTCTTTGGTGAGAACTTTCAATCAAACAAGTCTGTTTTGCCTCTGGTTGAGCTAAATTTGGCTGAGAAATAGTGGCTTCAGTGGATTGAAATAGAGCACAAAGGCAAAGTGATTGGTATCTTGTTGAGAATTTGCTTGAAAGTTATGGTTCTCTGATCTTTAGGTTTATAGCAAAAAGGGAAAGACTGGGTCTGTGCTCTCATGAATAACAGAAGTAAAAATTGCACCTTGTTGGTCATTCTGTTTTGATCCCTGATATAGAAAAGAAAGAAAAGAGAGAGAGAGAAACCAAAAAGGTTAATTTGGTAATTTGATGCTGTACCAATAACCTGTTTTTATAAGTGAGAATCTTGAATCAAAGATCTCTGCTTGGCCTAGCCTCCTCCGTCAATTAGTTGTTGAAGCATGTCTTTGGAGACGTGTGTTTATCGTAGCAGAGTGTTTCATTTACGTTCACCCTTCCAGCTGCGAGGGAAGGACGAGCTTTTAATTATATTAAAGCTCTTCAGGATGAAAGCAAGCCGCTGTCAGAGGACTGATCCATTTACTGTTGAAAGTAGAACTCTAGCAGTTGCAACAGAATTTTGGGTCAATTTCTCTAGTATTAAGCAATCCAACAATAGGAGTGAGTACACACAGATGATAGCTGGGTCTCTTTCAAGCATGGGTGTCCCGGAAGCTGAACATCCAACTATCATTGAAAACATATACCTGGTCCTTGACGTGGCTGTCTCCCCCGAGCTGCCTGTCATTGTGGCCGTTTGGGACATGACTTGCATCAGGTGTAGTCCCGATCTGGTTCCTGCAGTACCAAATATTGTTGTTCCTGCAACTAGCTCATCAATTGAGGAGGGTTTGGAGGAAGCAGAGGCTATAGTTGCAGAGACTCCATCATGTGTTATTTGCACCGAGGATCTTCCACTAGGCGATGAACAACTGATTAATCGTTTGCCCTGCAAACACCATTTTCATGTGCATTGCATTCTCCGGTGGCTGGAGATCAGTGGCGTATGTCCACTCTGCCGATCTGAATGCAGCCAGCAACCATATCCTTGACACTAGTTAAGGCTCATGTAAGCCAATGCGACCTCACTTAGAGGTGCTGCCAAGAGGTGCCCATGTCTTGTTTGTTTCCTTCTTACTTGCCTTCCTAATCAATAAGCTTGTTTCCTTCTTACTTGCCTTCCTAATCAATAAGCTGCTACTAAGACAAATAAAGCTTAAGAATTGTCGTAATGTATCATCTTTTATTTAATTTGTTGGGAACCATGCGACATTTCCTTCCCTCTATTGTCCTGCTTTATTTGCTGAAATTATAAGAAATTTGTACTTTCATTTGAGATCATACTCAATTGCTTGTTGTCTGATTTCCTAAGACAAACTAGCTGGATTCAGTCATGATCCTTTGCTGTTTACCTTTAAACCAAATGGCCAGATCACTAAGACTTCTAAAAGCAAGTCATCTTCTGTTCTTTTGTTCACTTTACTGTTCATATTTGGTCATGAGATTACATATCATATGGTCCAAATTTGATATCTAATGCCTTCCCGTCATAAGTGGCAAGCCCACAGCCTCCCTTTCATGGTTTCTTCTATGTATATATAGGTCTGGTTATATGAGAATGTAATAGTCTAGGTTTCACTTGTCTTAATTTAAGTGAGTGACTTCTCTCAAAACAGGTTCTACTTTGTGTTGTCTTCTAATTCCCCGTGATGTGAGTATGCTTCGGATATTAATTAGTTAGTGACTAATGTCAAACTTGAAATATAATCAATAGCTAGCTAGCAGTTGGGGTTGGCTAGCCAAAATGGTGAGAGTGTGGGAAAATTGATTAGGATTAGAAATGGCATGGGAACAAAGTTTTCTCTGTCTAACATTCAAAATGATCCTCATTTGGTATGTGGCTGGGCTGGAAACTCAGTGCCAATAAGACTAATCATAAGTCCAAATTTCACTTGTAAGGATCTTCTTTTGCTACATAGAAAGTCCATAATTATGTGTTCGAGTTGTGGGTCATCACTTTCAAATAGGGATGTAGAAATATGAGTTTCAATTTCTATAAAACATGATAAGCCTTTGTGCATGCCTGTAGTAAATCCCTGATCCTATCTGTAAATAAATCATTACATTGCTGTTCCCCTTTAGTCAAGATATTATCTTTACACGACTGATGAAGATTTGATATCTAATGCTTTTCCGTCCTAAGCAGCTAGCCAGCTGCTGCATTTGTAGTTTCTTCTATATATGAGAATGTAAGTACGGATATCTGCCAATGTCCGTTTGGGTTCTAGTAGTCTGAAATAAGTGAATGACTTTGTAATAATGAAACATGTTCTACTTTGTTTGATTATGTCTTGGATATTAATCACTTATAGACTACTGTCAATACTGAATTAATCAATAGTAGTTAGCACTTTGGGTATTTCTTCCTGCACACAAACATAGCAATTTAAAAGCTAAAAACTTCACAAACAGTAAATTGCTGATTTGTGATCGCAATTCATCGTCACTCACCAATATGCGATACCTGACATGCAGACAAAGAGCCTCGAGTCGAGGACATGAGGCAAATTGGGCTAGTACTCAAGGTAATGATTCTTTTAGACCTTCACAAAGAAAAAGCCTTGCTTATCTTGCAGCTTTGATGCAAGAAATCTTCACAATCTTTCGATCATATTCTGAGGTAAGATTAGCAGCGCAAATGTCTGTCTTTTTTCTAATGTGTTACACCAGGTAAGGAGTCATATGTCTTTGTTTTCTGCGTTATGAAATTCTACTCACATATTTAGTGAGTGTATAAACAAGTCAAACACGGGTGGATACCTTGCATCCGGTGAGGAGTTTGCTCATCACTGTAGGCGGATATCTTGTATCCGGTGTTTGACTGGACGTGTGCATTGATGTCTGTTGGCATGAGGCTAGGGTTGAAGTACATTGATATCATACTCTGATGTCCAGCAGAGTTTACCTATCTGCAAAACGATAGTTTTTGAATGCAGTGCAAATGGACCATCATTTAGAGAGGGTTATGACTATGCTAGCACAACAGGGATGTGAGAGAAAGGGAAATACATGAGAAAATTGTGTGATTCTGTGCATATTTATTTGAATTTTCTAATTGATTGTTTTTCATTTGTTTTGGTTTTGACAGCAAAAAGGAGTTGTGCAGGAAAAAGAGTAGCATTTGTGGGCTTTACAGCCTTAAGTAATATACAAGCTCAAATGGAGTGGGCTTTGTGATACGGAAACAGTGTAATTAATCACACACTAGGGCCATATGAAATGTCAAGTATATTGTTTGGTTACGGGATGAGATCAATTTTTATCAAATTGATGATGGTTGTCACTGCTAACTTAACGTTATAAATAATGAGTTTTTTTTATCTACAATTGCTGCTAATCGTGGCTTTCCATTCTTATTTGTATATTGGTGAAATGTGATGCTGATCTTGAATTCCTGAGATGCTTTTCTGAGTTTGTTAGGAAGGGAAGAAAGAAGGCATCTGCAACTATTGTTTGTTTCGACACTTATAAATGGTATTCTAGATTCATGTTCATTGAAAATATTAATTCATCTCATTAGATTTGTTTCAGAATATCCACAGCTTGATAAATGTGAGAAAAACTTTGTAGGACAACCAACTCTCGATGCTTTCCTACAAAGGTTCAAAGGATTGTAAGCGGATTACATTATTCTGGCTTTGCTTGATGTAAACGAGTTTGTATGTTTATCTCCATTTTGGAAGGGTTTCCATTGCCATATGCCATATGTATGAGGAAAATGCTCATTGGCCATATAGGGATTGGTTTTCTCTCTGTTAATGAGTAGTCAGTAGCGAAAGAGTTGAGCTTCTTTTTTTGCCTTCATTTTCAGCATTATTTTATATTGTGCAGTTATCTCTGATTTACTTGTATTTACTGTAGGGAAATATGGGAATTGTTTCACAAATGGAGAGCCATCAATATCTAAAGTACTATCAGGTAAAGATTAAATATGTATTGACATAATTGTCAAAACGTTTGAGATAAGTAGGTCTCTGCCAATACAAGATCGATGTACACCTGTGGAGGTTGAAACAAGATGATATACTGAAAACAAGTTTAATTTCATAGCCAGCGTCAAAATGTGAATCCCATACTCTCTTGCCTAGAGCTGATAATTATTGCTTGAATCTTTTTTCTGGAGCAAGACTCCTACCAATTTTGCTAAACTTGGTGTGGATGGCACCCGTTGTAATCAATTTGGTATGATCGAAGTTGGGGTGTGATTAGAGACCACAATGGTGATTGAATTGTTGGTTTTAGTATTAAGTAGGGTACGGAGCAGCCGGGCAGGTGATTAATGCTGAAGCCAAAGGCATGCTTTCGGGTTCTAAGACTAAGATTGCTTCTAACATGCGAATAAATTAAGATGTGATCTATACATTAATACTTAAAAACGGAACATTTAATATGTGAATATGTGATCGAAAAGTGGCTAAAAACTGGAAATCCGTTCCATAAGCTTTAGGTAAGGATATTCTTACCTGAGAAAACTTATATATATTCAGTTCGTTCGTGTAAATTGCATTTTAGATGCTTTAATGATCATCAATTTGGCTGAAATTTTGCAGACAGAAAAAAAAAATGTTTAGAGAAAAAATAGATAATGGATTAAAACTTAGAATGACAAAAATACCTTCAAAATATGACAGCGTCTGCTAACATCTCCATGTATTTTATGTTGGGTTGGAGTCAAAACCTCAAGTATCATTGTATACTTTTGAAACTTGAGGTAGTTAAATTTAAAATAAGCAAAACTTCGGGTATTATTTGAACAATTTTCCCTAAATTTTCAGATTTTTTCTTTTAAATACCTTTAATCAAGTTTACATGGGAAGACCCCCTAAATGTAAATTTGGGACCAATTGTTGGATCCCTTAATAACTACAAGGTTGCCAGTTTGCGTTTTATATCATGAAATCTGGATGGTCGCTACATGTATACTAAACCTTATTAAATTCTTCATTTTGCTACATGCATACCAAACTAAACCACACACTAATTACCAAAGTTTGTTATCGAACTAGCAAGATCACTGGTAGCTATATATGACAAAACATACATAGATCGATCATAGTCTTGGGAAACAAAGTTTGTCATCTAACTGGCAAAATCACTGGTGGCTATATATGACAAAACATACATAGATCGATCATAGTCTTGGGAAACAAAGTTTGTCATCTAACTGGCAAAATCACTGGTGGCTATATATGACAAAACATATATAGATCATAGTCTTGAAAACATATTAAATGGAAAGCGATCAAAGGGAACACCATTCCTTAAAACGCAAGACTTGCATTGCAAACTAGAAATATACACATACATATAATCACGGAGCCACTGGTTTGTGCTTATTTGGTTTGTACTCAATTACCACGAGCGCCCTCTGGTACCTGATATGGGCATTCTTCAGTCCAATGTGCACGCCACATGCAAAAGTCGCACACCTTTCTAACAGCGAGCGCTTCCCAGGGTCTGTCAGGGTGGCCACCCTCCTCATAACATTCCTTGCAGGTTAATGCATACCCAGGTCCAAGAGTTGCGCCCTCCGGGACACCAAAGAAAAGGTACGGCAGTGTGAAAAATGGTGCTCATTGTCCTTCAAACAATCCCCAATCTATTTCATCTCCTAGTTCTGTTTGCAGTTATATTGTCAGATACCCAAAAAAAAAAAAAATTACAGTGGCAAAACATTACATATAACGGATTCCTATTCCCACTATCAGGAGTATGAAACATAAACAAACTACGGATAAGAAACTCAGTACACTAGATCACAAAATCAACTCAGGAAAGCTAACAAAAATTAAAATCAGATACAGACGAGAGAACCATACATTTATAATGAACCGTATAAACCATATAATTCAGTATTATGTCATGTCATTTAAGTAGATTCCAAAGAGTATAAGATCTATTTTCCTCCCCGACAAAACTTAGGACACACAAATGAAACTACATAAACCAACCAAAAGTACATTAAAAAAGGAAGTTTTCACACAAAATAAGTTGGGTACAAAATTAAAGTCTCACACAAGAAACATAGAGCCCAAGAAACTTGCAAATAATTATCATAAACCATATAGCGAAGATCAAAAGTATACCGATAGGTGGGCAATCAAGATCTTTAAGAAATTCTTCATCAAAGTCACTGTCGTCTGAATATACACATTCATAGTCTATACTTGTGAAAGAAGCCTCTCTTTTGTTGAGTTTCTTGTCTCCTACTGAATTGGTACCTATGCAGAACATAATGAATAGAAAGTATGAACCAACTGGACTAGGATACATAAACAAACTACCACTAAGAATAAACATATACATAGAATCGCTGCAGATATAATGAGATCGATGATCCTATCAACGAATAATTACTTTTTGTATTTTATGTAGGCTACTAGAGTCGCTACAGATACAATGATATCTATGATCCTATCAACAGATAATCACTTTATGTAGGCTACGCGTCATGCACATCAACCTAAATGGCTAGCAAAAAGTACTACTCTCCAAGTCCAAATTGATCCCAAAATATTAAAAGTAAATGTAAAAAATAAAAATTCCTCCATATCTCCTTCAAGACAGTGGCCATCTATTACCAAGACTCTTAATACATATTAGCTCTATGCAAACCTAAGGTGCGCGGAATGAAAGAGAATCTCGACTCATAGCTAAATTTCTTTTGTTTTTTAAACTAAGATCAAGAACATACCAGAAGCCTTTCTTCCTCCTTTTCTTCCTCTTCCAAATTTGCCTTGGCTAGCTCGTCCAACAAAGCCTGTTCTTCAAATACCAACAAATCCTCTATTTCATCTTCCAATGAATCATCTTCTACCAATGCCCAAAAAGCGTTTCCTAACTTTTCCACCAAACTGTTTTTTTCCTCGCCCGACAAAGACACATCTGCATTATGAGAAAAGACATAAACCAACCATGTTTCTGAACATAAACAAACTAGGGATAGGAAAGCTAAGAGACTAGATAACGGAATCAACTCAGGAAATCTAACAAAACTATATTCAAATACAGGAAAGAAAAGACATTGATGAGAACAAGTATAATAAATACAATTCAGTGACATACAGTAGAGGATATGTACATCTTTGATGAACAACAAATAGAGAAGCTGCAGAGGCAATGAGATCTCACATGTCACGCCCCGAATTTTGAATAATAAATTCAAATCTGAAACATGAATAATTACGAATACAAATACCAATCTAATTTTTTTTTCCTTCAGAGTGACACGCCTCACACCACTCAATAATATAATACTCAACTCCTCAATTTCTTATTACAGCACACTATCACAAACTCCAAATTGATAAGTTCTAAATAAACATAACGAAACTCACAATAATGCTGTAACTCAAATACCACTACTCTAGGCAGCCTGATCACCTTCTCGATTCTCCTGACCTGTAAGATTTCCCGCTACACAAATATATAATGTGTACCGGGATTGCAACAACACAAACCCGGTGAGCTTGACAGCCCGTATGAGTAAACGAAAGGATTGCACAAATTTAATATAACAATTTCAACTCCAGCAATTGAAATTGTAGTAATAACACAATCACAACGACCACCACAAAATCTCATCACTTTCTCACTCTCACATATATATATAGACACATATGAGCTACTCTCAATTTCGCTCATAAGGTCACTCAATACTTTCTCACTCTCACATATATATATAGACACATATGAGTTACTCTCAATTTCGCTCATAAGGTCACTCAATACTTTCTCACTCTCACATATATATATATATATATATATATATATATATTATACACTTATGAGTCACTCCCCGTTACCCTCATAAGGTCACTCAATATTTGGCAGACAGACTAGAGCTCTAACTGATCGCAACCACCAGCCCGGCGCGAGAGCGTGGTTCACGATTTAATACTATTAGTAACCACCAGCCCGGTACGAGAGCGTGATTCACCAATAGATGCCATGGTCACCCCTGTGACCTATTGATCTCCACAGATCAATATATCTCAACAAATCAACAATTTATTGTTTCTCAAACAATAGACTCAACACCTCACTCAATATATAATTTCCTCAACACAACCCAACAACACGTATATTTTATCGATAATAAAATATGTATAAAGTCATTTACACACGTATTAACAGCTATAAATATTATAGCATTAAATATAAATATTTTGAACTTCAATTCGTGAATGAACCATGTGCGGTTTACTCACCTCGATACTCCCGCTGCATCTTCAAATTAACACAATCACACCAAACTTGCTCGCCCAGTAAAAACCGTCAATCACCTAATCATAAGTGACTTGAATTTAGCCATCAACTCACAAAATTAAAATAAATGACACTCTGACGGTCTGAATGAATTTATACGATGATCCAACGGTCAGATCAAATTTATACGATGATCCAACGGTCAGATCCTCACGGATTGCCCTTTGGATCATCCTCCCGAAATTATCACGAAGATCCAACGGTCGGATCTTCCTGAATCGCCTCCATTAACATCTCCACAGATTTATATGAAAATCCGACGGTCGGATTCTCACGAATCGCCTTCCAAAACACACTTTCACAATTATACGAAGATCCAACGGTCGGATCTTCTCCCATGACCACACAAAGTCATCGGGACAGTCATACAATCAACATATCAAACCACAAGTCCATCGGACGGTCCGATCTTCACAGATCATTAATCGAACAATCGAAATTGATCGAAATCGTAAAATTCATAACTAAATCATACGATATCCCAAAATTGCGTATAATATATTGAAATGATCGTATTGAAATACAGAATCTAAAAATGTAAAGAAATCACATTTTTGACCCCCGGAGGTGGCCGGAAAATCGCCGCCGGAGTTTGGACAGAGCCGCCGCCGACCACCGCCAATGGTGTCGGGGCCAGGCTGTTCCTCTTCATCTCATCAAGCTTAACAACTTTCATAACTAGCACAAAGTCTGAAAATGAACGGAAGTAGGAGAAATTATCTAAAACAGTCGTGATGGCCGGAAAATTTCCAGAAACCGGCGAAATTTGCAGAAACCGGCCAACCGATTTTTCCACGTACAAACTTCATCTTTTGGCCTCTATTCCTTCTGGAGAGTTGTTAAGAACATCAAGGAAAACTCACTGGTTCAAGAATCACCCAAAACTAAGCTCTATAGCTCGAGATATCATGATCGAAAACTTCGGTGGCCGGAAAAATTCCAGAATCCGGCGAGCTTGAGTTCCGACGTAAAAAATTCAAGAATTCGCTTTGATCCCTTCATGAAAGTTGTTCAAAACTTCAATCTGAGTTCACCAGCTCAAGAATTACAGGAAGAGGTGGTCTATAACTCGAGATATCTCGATCGGAAGGTTGGTTTTCGATCGAAAACCGGTCGAGCTCCGACGAAACCTTCAAACCAGGTCTAGTCCTTCATCTTGCTTGCTAAGGAGGTTGAGGCGAGTCTAATGAGTCAAAGATCAAGAGAATTGGTGGCCTGTAGTGTGAGATATCGAGCTTGGAACCAAATCGGGTTTAAACCGGTCTCGTGCTGCACCTCCGTGTACGGCTCACAGGACGACGAGAGGCTGCCACCGGCAGTTTCTCAAGGAAGAGGTGAAGGCGTGGAATGTGGTCTGGGGTTGATCGATGGCCTGTGGAGCGAGAACAAGCTTGGAGAATAATTGTCCTGTTCTTGGATGGTTTCAGACGAGAGAGAGAGATGCAAGAGCTAGCAATTGTGCATAAACAGGAAATAAACAAGTCTCCGAGCTTTAGTCCTTAAGATCAGAAAGTTGTCTGCCACCCTTTTTCTTTTATCAACAGTAATTCCACTAAAGTCGTCAAAAACAGGTTATTACACCACATGATACTTGTCTTCAAATCAAATTGATCTCAGAAGATTAATAAAGAAAAAAAATGGCTCAATGTTTCCTCCTAGACAGTAGCCACCAATTATTAGGACACAGGTGTAATGATCAAACCATTGCAGAACTTTGGGGCAACTAATTCCTAGCACAAAAGGTAAAGAACATATATATTAGATAAGCTTGACATACAGACTCATACGAACAAGAAATCGTAGCACAATTAAGTCAGGCCCTTTGGTTATTCTATTATTGATCTCATTGAAATAATGAAAAGGGAACAGCACTAGGCTATCAACCATTTTTCAACAAACCATATAATTCAATAAAAACACACGTGAATAGCCAATAAATTCTCAAATTGATTATGCTCAACGACCAAATGGAACACCGAACCCTAAAAATATTTTACTCTAAACATTTAAAAAAAAAAAAACAATTTTGGAATCAAAGAAAATAAAATTTTTGAATTCCTACTGCAAAGAGAATTTCATACAGAAAAAGCTAGAACGTAACAGCACAAGAAACACAGAGGAAATTTGTGATTTATACTGAATTGGTAGCCAAAGAGAACATAAAGAAAATAAAACGAACACATACCATTGTCGATCTTCGCTGCTTTTCCAAGAGACATGGTTTTGTATGTGGAAGAGAGAACGCAGATCGGCGGAGAATTTATAATTTTATATGGCCAATATACGTATACGTGGGAATCATGACCGTTGGATCAATGTGTAGCCCCTTACATGTCAATTCAATTCGCTTTTATTTTTATTTTTTAAAATAAAAAAAAACTGCAGTTTCTCTCATGATTTAGGAAAATTTTCCCCTTCTATTTTCCTGATAGGTATTGCAATTTTTTGAAATATGATATAGTCAATTGACTATCTTATTCTCATATAAAAATAATTTAGTTATTAGTATCTATATTATGTGAAGACATATATGGTAATTCAAAAACTTAACAATTCCTTCAAGAATTGACTTATTTATATTTATATAATAAAAGAATAAACGTCAAAAACAGTGACTGCAATTTAGGTCATGCGATAATTTGGTTCCTCACATTGCAAAACTATCACATTGGTACCTCAAAATTAAAAATTTAATATTTGACGTCATACCGTTAACAACATTATTAACACCTCTATTTTTTCAAGGTATTTTCGTTTTGAGAGTTTCTATTGGGACCTCCAAATCTGCTCACTTGACCTCACTCTATTATGAATTATTAAATGACATATATAACCTACTATAAAATGACTATTAAGGACAATAATTATACAAAAAAATGGTTATATTTATTTTCTCTAGACTTTCCAATTAAATAATATTAGATTGCATTCTTTATTATTTTCCCTATTTATTTTCATTTTCCAATTTCACTACATACTCATTAAAGCATTCATATATATATATATATATATATATATATATATATTAAGAAATAAAACTATGATTAAGATAAAAATGTATGATATGTATATTGAACGCATATTGGCTAGGGATAAATTGTATTATGCCCTAAATCTAAATCTATTCATTATATTTGTAAAAAGAAGAAGAAAAAAAAAAGAGCTAGCAAATAAAAATAAATAAAAAATATTTAAATAATTAATCACGAGGTATAGAAAATAGAGAAACATTAAGAAAAAATGATTAATCTTTTTTTTTTAACAGCCAAAAAAGAAAAAGTAAATAAAAAAAATCACATAATAGTTCATGTTATTTTATTTTTATTAATTTTTCAAACTCAATACCTTGTGTTTGATTTTTTTTATTGGATAAGAGATTTATGTTGTCTGATTAAGAAATGGAAATGTAATTAAGATTTATAGAGTAATTAAATCATTGAAATGACTAAGTTTTTTATTATAAAGATCTTAGTTTGTTTGTAAATTAATTATATGAGTGAGGTTATTTGAGGAACTTTAGTGAGGTTTAATGAGTAAATTTAGTATTTGAAAATTTGATAGGAGGTGTAAAAAGCATAGAGGTCAAGTGAGCAAATTTGGAGGTTCCAATAGAAAAACTCTTTCGTTTTACCCTCTCTCTTTTTTCCCGCCAAAAAACTTATTATCATCTTGATCAAGATAATTAGTCACTGATGCACTAACTAAAAATAAGAAAAATGCAAAGCATAAAATAATACTAGAATATGCAAAATAGACGGTGCAGTGGATTAATCTGGCTCTGCTGGGATACCTTGCATGGGTGCATGTGTCGCTAACTTACTAATGCTGACCTCCCCCAATAAAAAAAAATATGCAAAATGAGAAGTAATTAAGATAACTACTAATTAACTAACATGACAGAAGGAAAGATAAAAATGTCCTTGCAAAAAGGAGTTAACGGAGTTATTAACATAAGACACCATAAGCATGTTAGGAATTAATTTTGAGGTACTAATGTGATAGTTTTAAAATATTAGTAATTAAAGTGTCGAATGACCCAAACTTCATGGACTATTTGTGATATAAACTCTTAGTAAAACATAAAAGTAAAACTGGGTAAGCGAAGTGACAATTTATAGCTAATGGTAAAAGTTTTAACTGATTTTAGTCTTACAAGCTCTGAGTATTGATACTCAGACATTTTGGGACCCACACATGTCACTTTTACTTGTCTTTTGTTTAAAAGAAAAATATAGACGGAAAGGCCTAACTTGTTTCCGATTTCTAAAGGATGAAATGAGTTTAATGGTACGTTTACTTAGTTGGAATAGAAAAAGTCATGAATTGTAAACAACGAGAATGAAAGAGGAATCGGTATGTGAATGATTTCTAAACTCATACCCCCTTGCTTATCAAATTTTTAGTTATTCAAAAATCGATTCCTAATAATAAGGTAGGACTCACATCCATTCCAATACCCTTATATGTTAGTAAACAAATGAACTCTCATATTCCGGAATCGTTCCCTTCATTTTCATTTTCATTCCAGGTAAGTAAATGTGCCTTAATTGTCTGAGTTCCTCATATCATCTTATGTTTTGATCTAGATAGTCCACTGACATCTTATGGGAAAGAATCAATCTCATTTATTTTGCAAAATAACAAAATCAAAGTTGTCACCCCCGATTTTTAAACACAATTAAAAATCAATATATGTAATCTCATACTTACACATGCGTGAATAATCAACCATCAATACAAAATACATGGAAAGCTTTTTTCTTTTACACCAAGTACCTATTGATACCCTGAAACCACAATAACAATATAAACTCGCTCCGCAGAGTCATATATTACACACGTTTACGAATTAAATTGCCACAACAAAAGCCTACAGCATAGCAGAAGTCATAATCAAGGCAAAACCAACAAAATTAGCTTCCTACCTGTACTACTGCCTACAAGCTACTTCAACTTCAACTACGATCACCCTGACCTGCAAGATTAACCCCTACACCATTGAATAGTGGACCGGATTGTCACATAACAAATCTAGTAAGCTTATGAAAGTTTATATAAGTAACTCAAAACATTCATTAAGCAACTCACTCCAAACACAAGAAAACACTCATTTCAATTAAATAAAACAATTACGCATTATTTCCTTTCCCCGAAGGATATGCATATGTCACAACATGACAAAATCATACTATTTGACCACTCGACAAAATAGATATGAAACTTATATCCCACCTAGACAATAAATAAAAAAATATTCTCGAAACTCTCTTAAAAACTCGTACTTATGAGTCACAAGTAATCTCTACATTACCCCGATAAGATACCATTAAACTCGTACTCATGAGTCTCCAAGTAATCTCGACATTACCCCCATGAGATACCATTAAAAACTCGTACATATGAGTCTCCAAGTAATCTCGACATTATCCCCATAAAATACTATAAAAACTCGGCAGACATATTAGAGCTCTAACTGATCGCAACAAACAACCCGGCCAAATGCATGATTCACGATATAATCAGTAACCAACACCAACTAAAGGCATGGTTCACCAATAACTAGTAACCAACAACCCACTAAAGGCATGGTTCACCAATAATATGTCATAGTCACATTCATGACCTTCCGATCTCCACAGATCAAAATATTTAAAGAAGTCATGCTAGACTTAAAAATGTTACTCGAATCTAAATAAAAGATTCCCCATAATTAAACACTATCAATAACTCCCGGTACAAAAGACCACACATAAATTAAGTCACCTTTGACCTAAAAATGTTCCACAAAATCACCATACTTTTCAAACAATATAACTCAACACATTTCCACAATATATTGTTTTTCCGAAAAGTAAATACTCGAAACAATAATATGAATACAATCATGCATATTGTTTCACCACCACAAAATCCACACACGCACACATATAATACTAACTATAGTTTGTAGTTAATTAAATACCTCTAAAACTATAAAAGGAATTTCGTTCGTAAATGAACAATGTGAGATTACTCATCTCTAAATTCCTGCTGCGTCTTCACAAAAAAAAAAAAAAAAATACCGGACGTACTGTCAATCACCTAAAGAAAGTACAGGCTTGATTCAGTCAATGAATCACAAAAACACAATTATTCTAGGGTGAGGCTATGCTTTATTCACCCTACAATTAAATTTTTATCATGAAATTTCCAATTTCATCCTCAAATAATTTTAAAAAGAAAAAAAGATATTACCGTTGAAAATGTGAAATTGGAAAAGAAAAAAGAAAAAGAAAAAGAAAATTAGAATTAGCACACCATCAACCCCATGCCTTCTAGTTTCTTTTTACTCTTTTTTTCTTTTTTCTCTTCTCTATTTTCTCCCTTCATCAACTACTATGACATAGAATCAAACACAAGTCACATGAAATAGAACAAAATAATACTAACCATCAATTTTTTTCACTTGTTGCTATAGCTTGAAAATTTCGTTTACTTATTTGTTTGTCGGCTAGCGATGAAGAAGCTATGACAATTATTATTTTTTTGGTATAGAAAGATGTTATGATAATTCATATTAGGATGTCTGTTGGGTAAAGTTTTAATTGAAACAAAATTGATTTCTCATTTTCATTTTTTTTTCTTTCTCATTTTCATTTTTTTATGTTAATAATTGTTGTTAAGGACAATTTTGGGATTTTAAAGAAAAAATTTAGTTATAGGGTGAACAAAGTATTTAATAGGGTGTAAATAGACGCACCCTTATTCTAAAACTCCCGAATTAATCTAAAAATTTGAAAGTGACTACAATCGAGGCGAAACTTCATCCAAGACCACCTAAAATCTCCAAAACACTTCTACGGTCAATATCACAAAACTACAAGTAGATCGGATGGTCGGACTCTCATTGATAGAAAACCGTTGCGAAAAAAAAAAACGATAAAAATCCTAACAATTTCATCTGAACTCCAAAAATTACGTATTATATATCAAAACCTTCGTATCAACGAGTAGATGATAAACCGAACCCCATGCAAAGTACCCAAATTCTCCGCATGTAGGATACTTCTCGATAAAACTTCAGCACAAATAGGGAACATATATGGGGAAATTGAATCCCCCTGCCGCGAGCCTCTAGATGGACATACTTGGCCTCTTGGCTCCCCATTGATGATGAAAGAGTAAGAAACCGTAGACACACAGTTCATAATCCATCGCACCCACACCTCACCAAAGCTCATTTTCTTCATTACAGCTTCCAGGAAAGGCCACTCCACCCTATCATAGGCCTTACTCATATCTAGTTTGAAAGCACAATACCCAACCTTACAACTTCGAAATCTCAAAAGCCATCAAGGAATTGTCCAATATAAGCCTCCCTGGTACAAACGCGTTTTGAAAAGGAGAAATCATAGAGTCAAGTAATGGTTTCAAACAATTTGCCAGAACTTTTGATCCAATTTTGTAGACCACGTTACACAAATTGATAGGACGAAGCTACTGCATAAACTGGGGGACTTCCACTTTTGGTATTAGGGAAATTATTACATGGTCCAGGATTATAGTACACATGATGGTTCGGAATGATATTATTGACCCATGTAACTTGTAGTGATTTCTGATTGGTCTCTTAAATTAATTTTTTTTTTTTTCACCCCCTACATGGACCCCACCACATTCTAGTGATATTATTGGTTGAGACCACCACATGGCAGTGACACGTGGCAGTCCAGGACCACCTAATAATTCCTCTTGGTGGTAGCGCAACAAATGTGTTTTTAATAGCCCGTAGACGCTCCTCTGACCCAAATAGCTCCCCGATAGCACCAACAATATCATCTCCAATCAACTCCCAAAATACCTTATAGAAACAAGGAGAGAAGCCATCGGGTCCCGGCAACTTAGTCGGATGCATACTCTTCAAAGCAAAAAAGACACTATTAATCTTCTCAACTGGCCGCGTAAGAGAGAGATTGTCCTATGCAGAAACAACCCCAGGCACTGCTTCTAGAACATTCCAGAAGTTTACAGGATTAGAAGTCGATCGGAAAACAACCCACTAAAATACTCAACCACTATTTCCTCTATCTCTGCCTCGTCTGTGCACCACGTCCCCACCGTATTGAAAAGACCATTTAAAGCATTCTTCTTCCTTTGGTTTTTAACCATCTGATGAAAGAACCTTGTATTTAGATCCCCATCTCTCAACCAGAAAACGTGTTCTCGGTGTAGTTAGTAAATCATTTAACTTTGATCTTAAATCCAGTCTCTCCGCATTTGGTGGAGCAGATAAGGATCCATCATAGAAGGCAGCAAGTTGGGACAAGACTTTCTCGATATCTCTCCTTAAGCCACCAAAATTCTCCCTACTCCAAGACTCCAAGGCATCACGAGTCCTATTAAGCTTATGACACAAGGACGCAATTTGGTTTTTAACCATCTGATGAAAGAACCTTGTATTTAGATCCCCATCTCTCAACCAGAAAACGTGTTCTCGGTGTACGTAGTAAGTCATTTTACTTTGATCTTAAATCCAGTCTCTCCGCATTTGGTAGAGCAGATAAGGATCCATCATAGAAGGCAGCAAGTTGGGACAAGACTTTCTCGGTATCTCTCCTTAAGCCACCAAAATTCTCCCTACTCCAAGACTCCAAGGCATCACGAGTCCTATTAAGCTTATGACACAAGGACGCAAACGATCTACCACTGTTCAAACTTCCCCAACAATCTCTAACAATCTCCTTGCACTTATCCTCTAATAACCAAAACTCTTCGAATTTAAACCTCTTCTTCCTTTTTTTTCTCCCTTTTTTCTGAACCCTGATCTCCAGAAGGATTGGTAGATGGTCGGTAGCACTCGGATCAGGGTGCCTGACACGAGAAGCCAGAAATAAGTCTCGCCATTGAAGCGTTGAAGTAAATCTGTCAAGCCGGACTTTCACCTCCTCACCCCCTCTTATGCCACTCCATGTAAATCTGGGGCCTACATATTGTATATCTCCTAACTCACAAAAAGCCAAAGCCTCATGCATGTTATTCATCTGTGTGGCACATCTTAGAGCGCCACCCAACTTGTCAGACGCCACACAAATCTCATTATAATCACCACCAACCACCCATGGAAGATTCCCCTGCAGACTAAACTGGCGCAATAAGTTCCAAGTCTGTTGTCTGTTCTCAGCCCTAGGTTGGCCGTATAAACCTGTAAAGCGCCAACACTCGGGTTCACCAACAGTGCTCACAACCACATCAATATGACTCTCCGAAAGAGATTGGAGAGACACCTTAACATCATCACTCCACAATAAACAAAACCCTCCCGCTCTACTTACCCTTTCCCCGTTTCTTCTTTACAAACTTACAACTCACCGAAATCGCATTTCTAGCTCCACCCCAACTGATCCCGAACATCAGTCATCTCCCCCTCCGTACACCGAGTTAAATCAATTGCATAACAAAGCTCGTTACTTCAATCATGCAGAGGATCATTAGAATTGGAAGTTGTAAGTTCTTCAACTCTGTTCTTTCTTCAAATGGCATGGTCATGCGACAAGGATGTGCGTTTAAGGTGGTAACATCTATTTCTAATGGAATGTTCATTGTACCCTAAGGTTCTATTTATATGATAGATAGAGTTTAAACTCAGTTTGACCCAACTGAAACTCCTAATTGACTGGCATGAAAACATTTCAATTTTGAATTTTCGAGTTTCTGATGACACTATTTGTGCTACTTCCTTTCATTCTCTGAGTTCTGAAACTTGTTTGTCTGTCTTGTAGTTATGTCTCTCAAGTACAATTGCTTGGTTACTGACGTCTACTATTTCAGTATTTTTCTTTTTGGCAAATATCCTCTACTCCCTGTACCAAAAAAAAAAAAAACAATCCTCAACTCCTCATTAAAAATTAAGTATAATCTATACTATTATTAAGAGAGGAGGGTTTGTTAGCCAAAATCTAAAATTTTGACAGAATTGACCCTTAAATATTAATAAACTTTGAGAATTAATTAAATCACAAGGATAATTAAGACATTTACAAAATGTATTTTTCTTTAAAAAATTTGAAAAAAAAATATCCACAAGCCATTTTTCTCTCTCCCACTTTATTTTCTCTGCAATAACCAACTTTTTTCTTTTTTATTTTCTGGAAAAAAAATAATAATAACTTACACATGCAGAGCATGTGTGGAAAAATGCTAGTAATTTAATAAAGGGTTGGGGAATGGTTTTTTCCTTTCCTTTTGTTTTAAATCTGCTGTATTTATTAATGGGGAGGAGCCAAGTTGGGTCCGTGGGGGGTTTGACGAAAATGCCCCTGCACTCCTCCTTCATTGGGAGCAGCCGTCACCGGAGTCGAGTATAACCCAAGCCAAATCCAGGAGCGCTTGTTTGGCTCGTGAATCTCGGCTATCCATATCCCCTTGTACGGCTCATCGCTTCGTATTGGACGTCGCTTCTTCTTGACCCTAAATTTTTCTGTTCTGGGTCTGAGCTTTCGGGTATGAAAAAGTGAACTAGAGAAGGATAGAGGTTGAAGATGAAGGTGAGTGGTTTTCGGGGAAGAGAGGGAGGCAAGGTGTTGCATTCTACTTGGCCACTGAGCTTGTCATCAATGTCAATCATAATATTACTTCAGCTTTAGGATTCATGCAGTTTGATTTTATCTGAGTTGGGTTACCATAGACATTTGCTCATTCTTCGACCTCCTTCAAAACAACTTCATATTCAAATCTGGGTTTTGGATGGTTATTTCAGAACTTATATTCAAACTCCGATCCTACCATGCAATTGGTCAATTGGTGGAGCAACAGGTCGAAACCCGAGTCCATCAAGAAAAAGAGTGAAAGGGGATTGGTCGCAGCTGCTCCTCTTGCTCAGCTCTAAGATATTAGAGTGTTGTCGAGAAACATCGCGGCTGCCGGAAATGGATGAAGAAGATTTGTTTTAACTATTAACGTTGACCGTCAATACACATTTATGAACAATGGACGGGTGGATCACCTAAATGGTTGAGATTGCAGGTTTTTATTATTATTATAGTAGAATCCGTTTCTATGGCGAACCCTGAGGTGATGTCAGTAGTGTAACCACGCTAGACCTCCATTTTCAAGAGGCCACCGATCTATAGCAAGTGCAGATATATCAAATCAATAATAGTATTAAATGTGCTTTGGTTCGCTTGGTCAATACGGCATCGTGCAATGTATTAGCGCGTTTCTAAACTGGTTGTTTTCTTTCATTCCCCAAGAAAATGAAATGAAAGGTGGAATATCAATTTTTTATATAATTTGCAGGATAAATCATTCTCCAAAACAAATAATCAGCACATTACTTCAACAAACAAAGTGACACATATAAAATCAAATTATTACACAAATAAAAGGACCGATGTTTGTTCCAAGAATAACATAAAATGAAAAGACTAATTGTCACGTGTGAAGATCGTGTCAAATGATTAGTATATTAAGTATGTAACTTCTTTTAGTGTTACCTTAGATGTCGAACTTGACATCTTTACTGACGCTTCCTTTTGCAGGGGAATACCTTAGAAGTACTAGCTAGACTAAATGCTACTTGGTTGAAGTGCTTTCATATGCGAGGGCCTCATACCCTATTGTCGCCTTCATGCTAACCCCAGCCAGTACTCGGCTAATCATTGCTATATATAGATGTTGTCTCTGAGCATTTCTTGTCTAAGAGCATGATGAAGAGAGACCGGCAGTTCTCAATCTCAATCCTTCCAAGGAGCCTATGTGGGTTTTGATCCGCCAATGTTGTTCTTAGTGTATAGTTCTTTCATCCTTTAACCCTGTTGGGTTAATTAGTACGTCCGTCCTTGGAGCCATATGCTTTGATTGGCATATCCAAAGTGTCTGTTTAGCCAGTCTTGGTCTCATGAGTCTTTCTTGAAGTATCCATTAAATGCAAAGGCAGAGGTCATAGAGTTCTAAGATTATCAATCTCAAACAGATCTCAATATCCTTTCAAGGTTTACTTGTGCTTTCATATTGATGATGAATTGGGTCTAATTAAACATCTAGAGAATGTATATAGTACATAGAAACTCGATTGCTTTCTGAGTTGCAGAGCATGCAATTGGTGTTGAGCATTCAAGAAAAGGAGATGTATATAGTAATGGGATCATTGTGTTGGAAATCTTCGAAGAAAGAAAAAGGGGGGTGAAATTTGCACACCCCCTTTTACATTCCACACACCCTATACATTTTTTTTTTTAATATTTCTTATCAATCCATTATATTTCTCTTCTAAAACTACCCTTCTCTCTCTCTCCCTCCCTCCCTCCCTCCCTCTCTCTCTCTCCCTCCCTCCCTCTCCCTCCCTCCCTCCCTCCCTCCCTCCCCCCCCTTACGTTATCGAAATTGCAGCTCTTCTTCCGCCTGATTTTGAATCTGAATCTGACCCATCTACATCCTCCGCCACCCACATCCCAACATCATGAACAATCTTTATCTCCAAACCAAGTCCCCGAAGTTGCAAAACTAGCGATCCTGGGATCATCGTGGCCACCGCCGAAGCTAGACTTCCCAATCGACAGAGAGAGAGAGAGAGAGTTAGATAGCTTTAGCAATGCCAAGATGAGTATTCATGCTTGCATATCTTGCTGTCCCAGTCAAATTCTTATTATCTCTGAATTAACATGAGCACATCAAAACCATAGATAAACTAACTAAGAAAATGCCATTTCATATCAAAACACCCAAGACAATGGGATCGGCAAGGCAGATAACTATAACAGGATTAAACTAGGGCAGGTGCCAACTGAACACTTGTTCAGAAATAAATGCATTATGTAAGCAATATCGTGTGGTCTGATTACCTTACAGTACTGCACATCACAAGTCTCACTAAACCAATTCATAATCAACCAAATTTATGTTAAAAAACTTATTCCAAAAAGTGGTTCTCATTCATTTGGGGTAGACACCGACCAACTACAGCCTCAATCCAGGCCTTGACGGTAACTAAATACAAGAACATGAAAAAAATATCCTCATACCTCCAAAACATCACTAGTCAAAAACTAAATCACTGAAAATGCTTTCCTTGCTCCTTTAAATAATTATACTTAAAATGACATAAAATACTGGCTGAAGAAACCTGCTCTAGAGCAATCATAAATTGCCCAAGCGAAAATAAATGATATAAGTTCCAACACCATGAATCCATGATTGTATCTAACTAAATAGAGAATCGGCATTACAGATTGAATGTGGGTAAACCCTCAACGTCCTTGAAAGTCCATGTGAATCTAATGCTGGTACTTTAGACATCGATAGTAGCACAAGTTAAAGTCCGACACATTAAGAACCACCCCTATAAGTCTATTAGGCCTCTAGTCTTCAAACACATATTCAAGAGAGGAAGAGAAACTGACAGAATTTCAGAAGTAGGGATGAGCTGTGAAACAGGTCAATATTCAAAAGTCATTCAAAGCAACCAACCTATAAGGAATATGCTGATGGGTTGATGTGTCTCTATACTTCTTAGCTAGGCCGAAATCAATGATGTAAATCTACAAAAGCAGAGAGAAAGGCATTTACATATAGCACAGAAATGACAACAATAGTTACATGGAACATAAACACTGAATTAGGAATTAAATAGAAAGTTCAAAGGACCTGATTTGCCCGACGACCCAATCCCATTAGGAAGTTGTCTGGTTTGATATCCCGATGTAGAAAAGACTTGGAATGAACAAACTCCACTCGATTTATCTAACATGAATTTCAATACAAAGATGATTAAATTACAAGCCACACTAGATTCCAGAAAATATGCATCCATCATGAAAAGAATCTTACCATTTGATCTGCAAGCATGAGAACAGTCTTAAGAGACAACTTCCTACTGCAAAAGTTGAATAAATCCTCAAGACTAGGTCCCAATAAATCCATCACAAGAACATTGTAGTCTCCTTCGGTGCCAAACCATCGCACATTTGGAATTCCAGCTGACAAGTCATAAAAGAGTTCAGAAAGATATGTACTTCAACATACATAGTACAGAAAAAGCAAAAAAGGATAGTGGTGAAGGCTATTACTTCCTCCCTGTAGTATTTTATACAACTTCGACTCATACAGCAACTGTGGATGCTTTGTCTTGACATTTTCCTGAGAAAGAGCTAGAAGCACAAATCAGCAAGAAGAAAATATAGCAACCCCATGTCATCCGAGACAAGAACAAATAAGAATATCCAGCCAAATATGCAATTGAAAGATTAACAGATCATACACAGATTTTCAGCACTCATTTTGATAACAGTCAAAGGAAGCAAAAAGCAGAAATCTCATTTTGATAACAGTCAAAGTTTCTGTCACCATTACATGAATTTTTGTACATAGAATAAATTTTGCTACGTAGCAGTATGTACTTGATGATGATGATATGCCACCATATGTGGATGTAATATTTCGTTGTTTGTGGACTCTGTTCTCCATCTGCTCACCATAACAAATCACAAAGCAAGGGACAGACAATTAGAGAAGAAAAAACAGTTTCTTTAATTTCAAGTTAAAGAAGTGATAATCAATTAAGTAAAATGGAAATTCTTCGAGCTTCATCAACGGATTTCACCTTCTTCCCAATCTCCAATGCGAAATTCATCCTCTTCATAAACATGTTCAAGTTCATCCCTCTTCAAATAGATGCCCAACTTGTCAAGTGTCAACCAACGATACACCCTGTAACAAGAATCCTGTTTGATGCCACCACTGCACAACAAGTTGAGTTGTTGAAGATCTTGTAAAGGATTCTCGACTTTCAATCGAGCAGCCTCTTCAACCCTCAAAATTTCCTTACGAGCCTGTTCCCTTAGCCGTTTGATTCGGAGCTCCTTATATTTATTCACTGCACAAGTGATAGCAGAAGCAGAACCCTTCTCTTGGTCAAGGCCGCGCTTGATTCGGTGTTCCTTATCTTTATCCAGTACTGCACAAGTGATAGCAGAAGCAGAACCCTTCTCTTCGTCAAGGCCGCGCTTGATTCGGTGTTCCTTATCACAAGTGATAGCAGAAGCAGAACCCTTCTGTTCGTCAAGGTTTCTGGATGACCTCTTGGCCCCTCCTCCTCTTTTGTTGTTGTTGAGTTGTTGAAGACTTAATGGACTAATAAGAGACACAGACCTATCCAAAGTAGCACAAGAAGCTTTCAAGGTTGAAGACCTAGTTTCAGGAAACCGTAATTTCCACTTAGCCTCAAAAACCTTACCAAGATTCTTGGCCATTGCATGCTGTTTTTCTCCAAGAGAGTAATACCATAACGCGTTTTGGAAGGTAAGCTTGACATCGGCCACAAAGGCATCAATACTGGAGTAGTTGTCTCTCTCCAACTTGGATTTGACGGTGGACAGATCCATAGGCCTTCGAACCTCCTGAGAATCAGGGATTCGAACAGCCACAGAGCCATGACGGTGATCAATTAGCTCCTGCAAGATCCCGCAACAAAGAAGCTTTTGGGTCTGCTCCAAACCTGTCATCGGCATCAGCTTTTGCTTCTTGGATGATGAAATCGTTGTGTCACCCACATCCTCTCTACGCCTTCTTTTAGAATCGCAACCCATAGCTGCAATTCTGAAGCGCAAAACCCAGAAAGAGACGGATATAACGCAGAAACTAAGAGTGATCTAAGCGAAGCGAGTGCAATTGGAAATCCCTTATGAAACGCAAGACCCACACACTCGGAATTGGAAAAGGAAAGGGTCGGTCGTGCAATATATAGGGAAAAGGAAAGGGTCGGTTGCCAATACGGCGTCGTGCAATATATAGGGAAAAGGAATGGGTCGGTTCCCAATACGGCGTCGTGCAACCCTTCAAAAACCATTTTCAATTTTAAAAGATAATAATAATCTATACTATTATTAAGAGAGAAGAGTTTGTTAGCCAAAATCTAAAATTTTGAGAGAATTGACCCTTAAATATTAATAAACTTTGAGAATTAATTAAATCACAAGAATAATTAAGATATTTACAAAATGCATTTTTCTTTAAAAAATTTTTAAAAAAAATATCCACAACTCATTTTTCTCTCTTCCACTTTATTTTCTCTGCAATGACCTACTTTTTTTTCTTTTTATTTTCTGAAAAGAAAAAAAAAACTAATAACTTACACTAACTCAATTCGAAACAGAGAAAAGAGAGGAGATTCAAGACCCACAAGCAGAAGCTCCAATGGCAGAACCAAAGCAAGAGCTGAAACACCTCTCAGGTATTATTTCTTTGTATTTACAGAATCACCAAGGTTATTATCTATTTTGTTATTTATCTGCTTTCTTGGTTGCTTTTGCTATATTCTAGTTCATATTCTGAGTGAGATTGATCCATTAATATTCCGAATAAAAATTGAATCTTGATGATGGGTTTTGTGTAAAAATCGCATATTTATGTAGGAGAGGATTTAGATCATGTACAATGATTTACCTAGAAGTTAATCTATCTATCTATCTTTTTAGGTATATATTTTGATATGGCACATTGATATTCGCCAGGACATCACGCTGAGAAATCACCACATCATGACAAAGAAACGCATGGAACGTGTAATGAAATTGATGAAAACACCCCAATTGAGGAAGTGAAAGGACCAAATGTGTGTGAAAGGGTGAAGGAAGAAGTCGAAGCCATTGTGCAGGCGATAATTCACAAAGATTCCAGTAGCCATGACTCTTCTTCTAAGTGAGAGAGGTTGGTTGATTGAGCATCAGTTGTATGCAACTATAGCTAAATGAGAAGTTAATATTGTATTTTCGACCTTTTGTGTAACTTCTTTGATTGGAATGTTTGTTGAACTCTCTATTTACATAAAATGGGGCATGATTGTTGTAGTTTGGTCGCCGTTTGAAGGAACCCCTTTAATGAAAATGCTACATGGTTGTTTGGTACTTATTCTTTGATCATTACGTACTTTTCATATCATTATCAAAAACTTAAGCTAGGCTAGCTATCAACACGTACTCCCCAAATGTAGACGCCAAATAGCTCCAAGACCATTCTAGTTCGACCACAATCTGCTTTAGATTGCTATTGCTAATATAAAATCTAAGACCATTCCAGTTTTGTTATAATATGTCCAATTGTTGGTCTATTCTTGTAGAAAATGAGTCGATTATGACGATGTCCTAGCCTTGGAAACTCACTTGATGAACTCATGCCGTGAATGATATTGTTGAAATGTTGAAATATAGAATGATCGATGTTTTGAATATGAAACCGCAGGTGGATTGCCCTGGAAAGTTTTGGATCCATAAACATTAAGGGTCAGGTGGGCAGAACCAGAAATTCTGGTTTCTGGTTTGGCCAAGGTACGTTTTACACTTTAACTCACCAGTTGGAATGTAAGATGTTGAACATTTCTTATGCTGTACTCATTAATTTCTTCTAAACTTTCACTCACTAGGATCATGACCTCTCTACAAATCTCAGTAGAATGTTTTGATATTTAAAACTAGGACTGAGTTCATTATTCATGGAGAACACAATTGATGAATCGGTTGTTCCACTCGCACGACTTTTATTTATTCGAGCCAACTCGCCTTTGAGCCTTGTCACCACCTGACTCATGTTTGGCCTTCCAGTTCAGATTTCAGATACAATCCCTTGCCAACTCAACAGCCTTCCACGCATGCAGAGTTGATGACGAAATCTCCTCGTAACTTAGGATCCCAATACTTTTGATATCCCCATTAGAAAGCATGGAGCTAACCCATTGACTTACATGACTATTCACTTGGGCTGTTCTTGATATCACAAGTCGGCTAGTTATTATCTGCAAGAGAACAACTCCAAAGCTATATACATCGATCACTCTTCTCTTCATGGCTATCATCATAAGCTTACAATAGATATAGATATAGAAATTAATTAAGAAACAAGTCTCCACAAGTCCATGATTGATCTTATGGATTTGATATGCCCATATGCAGAAGGCTCAGCTGGGTGGCCTCGTGCATTCATGTGAAACTCTTTAGTAACTCCAACCACACTACTCCATCATCATCATTCTCTCTTCTGTGTGTAAAACTACAAACTAGCTAGGCCAACCTCTCAAGTCCCATTCATTCCCATCCTTCCTCTCATTTTATATGGTAGGGGCCTAGAAGCCACATGCGCTTTGCCCTCTTCTCTTTTCCAAAATAATCTTTCATTAAAATCATTATATAAAGGGTTTTTATCATAGGTGGGGTCTGAACTATGTCTGACCGGACTGAATGGTACCTGGACTTTTAAAATGATCAAATAGGTACCTGAACTTCCAAAACCACATCATTAAGGTACTTCCGTCTATATTCCGTTAATCCTCCGTTAATTGCAGGGATAAATCAGACATTTCACCCAAATTGACCACTAAAATGACTGTTATAACCTCATTTGACATTTTGTCAATTTCCCTCCTTTCTATCTTAATTTCCCTCCAAAAAAATTGACTCCTCCCCCAACACTATTCATGTAAAACTTTTCATCAAATTTTACCTCCAATTATTGTCTTTTGATAAATAATAATCAACATCTCAACATCAAGTTTTCTTGAATAATTTTTATTGTTCTTCAAAAATTAGCTTAACATAATGAAATAACAAATTATTCAAGTTTTACCTCCAATTATTGTCTTTCGATAATAAAATTAGCCTAACATAATGAAATACCAAAATTAGCCTAACATAATAAAACTTTTCATCAAATTTTACCTCCGATTATTGTCTTTCGATAAATAATAATCAACATCTCAACATCAAGTTTTCTTGAATAATTTTTATTGTTCTTCAAAAATTAGCCTAACATAATGAAATACCAAAATAATTTTTATGTTAGGCTAATTTTTGAAGAACAATAAAAATTATTCAAGAAAACTTGATGTTGAGATGTTGATTATTATTTATCGAAAGACAATAAAATTATTCTGGTATTTCATTATGTTAGGCTAATTTTATTATCGAAATACAATAATTGGAGGTAAAACTTGAATAATTTGGTATTTCATTATGTTAGGCTAATTTTTGAAGAACAATAAAAATTATTCAAGAAAACTTGATGTTGAGATATTGATTATTATTTATCGAAAGACAATAATTGGAGGTAAAATTTGATGAAAAGTTTTACATGAATAGTGTTGGGGGAAGAGTCAATTTTTTTGGAGGGAAATTAAGATAGAAAGGAGGGAAATGGACAAAATGTCAGATGAGGTTATAACAGTCATTTTAGTGGTCAATTTGGGTGAAATGTCTGATTTATCCTTGCAATTAACGGAGAATTAACGGAATATAGACGGAAGTACCTTAATGATGTGGTTTTGGAAGTTCAGGTACCTATTTGATCATTTTAAAAGTCCAGGTACCATTCAGTCCGGTCAGACATAGTTCAGACCCCACCTATGATAAAAACCCTTATATAAATCCCTATGAGTATGCCAGTATAGGCAATGCTATCCCTTTCTCTAATGGCCAAACAGTCTTAAACACAAGAAAGGGTCCTCAAATGTGATGAAAGTGAGAGAGTAAAAACTGCTGGACCTCGTCTATTTTTGGTGCAGAACTTATGAACAAACAACCCATATAACCCTTGTGACCATAAGGGAAAAAATAATGCTATTCGATCCTGTATTGTTCTCTGGAAGGTCTTCATATGCATTAGGCGACTTTAAGTTAAAAAGATGTTCACATCCAATGTTTGTAAAGGAAAAAAAAATAAGACCCAAAAAGGCCTGAGAAAAATGCTATAATTTTGTTCCAGTGAAAATATTGTATAGCATGAGAGACGAACAAAAATGACATGGAGAGAGATGGTATTTGTCACCATACCTGAGCTTCCTTGTTAGGAAGGAAGGGAGAATTATGCAGTAAGCTTCACTTGAGAAGAAGACTTGCCAAAGTGAAAAAAATTGTTCATTTCCTATACAGCAGACGCAGACTATCTATAAGTTTGTTTTGTTTACCTTCGATCACCTTTCCATCATAGTGAATTGGTTTCCTAAATGTTCTTGGCTCAAGTTTGTTATGGTCAAGTCTCAGATCTCAAAGTCATGTGCATGAAATTGAGAAACTAATAGTTGCATGTGGGGGGGGGGGGGGCTTCAATACAACATAGACATGTGAATAAGAGTTTCAAACTTTCATCAAATGATAACGACGATTAAATTTGTGCAGACATGATACCTTCTAAGACAATCCACAACCCATTTTTCTCTCTCCCACTTTATTTTCTCTGCAATGACCAACTTTTTTCTTTTTTATTTTCTGAAAAAAAAAAAAAACTAATAACTTACACATGCAGAGCATGTGTGGAAAAATGCTAGTAATTTAATAAAGCGTTGGGGAATGGTTTTTTCCTTTCCTTTTGTTTTAAATCTGTTGTATTTATTAATGGGGAGGAGCCAAGTTGGGTCCGTGGGGGGTTTGACGAAAATGCCCCTGCACTCCTCCTTCATCGGGAGCAGCCGTCACTGGAGTCGAGTATAACCCAAGCCAAATCCGGGAGCGCTTGTTTGGCTCGTGAATCTCGGCTATCCATATCCCCTTGTACGGCTCATCGCTTCGTATTGGCCGTCGCTTCTTCTTGACCCTAAATTCTTCTGTTCTGGGTCTGAGCTTTCGGGTATGAAAAAGTGAACTAGAGAAGGATAGAGGTTGAAGATGAAGGTGAGTGGTTTTCGGGGAAGAGAGGGAGGCAAGGTGTTGCATTCTACTTGGCCACTGAGCTTGTCATCAATGTCAATCATAATATTACTTCAGCTTTAGGATTTATGCAATTTGATTTTATCTGAGTTGGGTTACCATAGACATTTGCTCATTCTTCGACCTCCTTCAAAACAACTTCATATTCAAATCTGGGTTTTGGATGGTTATTTCAGAACTTATATTCAAACTTCAATCCTACCATGCAATTGGTCAATTGGTGGAGCAACAGGTCGAAACCTGAGTCCATCAAGAAAAAAGAGTGAAAGGGGATTGGTCGCAGCTGCTCCTCTTGCTCAGCTCTAAGATATTAGAGTGTTGTCGAGAAACATCGCGGCTGCCGGAAATGGATGAAGAAGATTTGTTTTAACTATTAACGTTGACCGTCAATACACATTTATGAACAATGGACGGGTGGATCACCTAAATGGTTGAGATTGCAGGTTTTTATTATTATTATAGTAGAATCCGTTTCTATGGCGAACCCTGAGGTGATGTCAGTAGTGTAACCACGCTAGACCTCCATTTTCAAGAGGCCACCGATCTATAGCAAGTGCAGATATATCAAATCAATAATAGTATTAAATGTGCTTTGGTTCGCTTGGTCAATACGGCGTCGTGCAATGTATTAGCGCGTTTCTAAACTCGTTGTTTTCTTTCATTCCCCAAGAAAATGAAATGAAAGGTGGAATATCAATTTTTTATATAATTTGCAGGATAAATCATTCTCCAAAACAAATAATCAGCACATTACTTCAACAAACAATGTCACGCCCCGAATTTTGAATAATAAATTCAAATCCGAAACATGAAATAAACAACTTAATCAAATAAACGTTCTGAATTTTTTTCTCTGAAATAAACACACCTCGCCTCACTCAATAATACATAAACCAAATCCTCAAGAGTTTAATATTACAACACCCTCTCTCCAAATTTAAATGTAAGCTCAATGAGCATAACAACCTCACAATAAAGCTGTAACTCAAAAACCACTACTCTAAGCAGCCTGATCACCTTCTCGATTCTCCTGACCTGTAGGATTACCCGCTACACAATTTGAATAGTGTACCGGGATTGCAACAACACCAAACCCGGTAAGCTTTACAGGTCGTATGAGTAAATAAGAAAGAACTGTTGATTTTATTAAATTTCAATTCCTTTAACTCATGTAACAACCAACAATTTCAACATTCACAATGCAAACATCAACCAACTTACAAGAAACAACAAGGAATACATTCTTAAAATTCCATGACCTCTAAATCACCTATGTGGTCTTTCCCACAACCAGTTATTATTCCCATTGCATGTGGTCTTTCCACCCGTGCAATTATCCTCACTGCATGTGGTCTTTCCCACCCGAGCAGTTATCCCCACTGTGGTCTTTCCCACAACCATTACTATTCCCATTGCATGTGGTCTTTCCCACCCGTGCAATCCTCCTCACTGCATGTGGTCTTTCCCCCCGTGCAGTATCTCCACTGTGGTCTTTCCCACAACATGTTAGAGCTCTAACTACATCGTTACTTGGCACCTTGGCCTAGGTTCAATTGTAAACGACATATTTCCGGGTTATTTAATAACCCTCGATCCTTGGACCCCTGTCCTCATAACCCTACCTTCTCTACTCTCTATTCAACTAAGAAGGTCAACATGATTATCACGAATATTCATCGGTCACCATTATCACAATTAATCATGGCAATTTCATAAACAATATCATCTCATAACCAAGTTATCGCAATTCCACACACACCTCAATGTCACACCATTCCATATATAACCACGTAAATATATATATATATATATATATATATATATATATAATTCAAGCATAAAAATCGTGAAATTCATTTTGTATAATTAAAATCATTTTACTTACCTATGGATTGTAGCTGATCAAGTCCATATGATTTAAAACAAATATTTATTCCATAAATATTTTCACACAATTACGACAAAATAAAGTAATTAAATGTACTCGGTTCGTAATATGAACCACGTGAGGTTTACTCACCTCTAATCTTGCTGCGTCTTCAATTTCACAATACACACCAAAACCGCTCACCAAGGAAGATCGTCAATCACCTAATCAAACATGATCTTAACTTAGCCAACAACTCATAAACAAAATTAAACGACGATCCAACGGTCAGATCGAAATTATATGATGATCCAACGGTCGGATCCTCACGGATCGCCCTTAGGATCATACTCCAAAATTATCACGGAGATCCAATGGTCGGATCTTCCTGAATCTTCCTTATAAACATCTCTACAAAATTTCATGAAAATCCGACAGTCGGATTCTCACGAATCGCACTCCGAATCACTATTTCACAATTATACGAAGATCCAACGGTCGGATCTTCACCCATGACCACACAAGGTCACTGGGATAGTCATACGATAACCATATCAAAACTACAAGTCCATCGGACGGTCCGATCTTCACAGATCATTAATCGAACAATCGAAATTGATCAAAATCGTAAAATTCATAACTAAATCATACCATATCCACAAATTATGAATTATATATGCAAACGATCGTATTGAAATGTAGAATCTAAAAATGTAGAGAAATCACATTTTTGACCCCCGGAGGTGGCCGGAAAGGGCCGCCGGAGTTAGGGGTTGAGCCGCCGCCGACCACCGCCAATGGTGTCGGGGCCAGGCTGCTCCTTTTCATCTCATCAAGCCTAACCATTTTCCTAACTAGCATGAAGTCTGAAAATGACCGGAAGGGGTCGAAATTACCTAAAACAGTCGAGGTGGCCGGAATTTTTCCAGAAACCGACGAGAATTGCAGAAACGGCGAGCTTGATTTCGACGTAAAAAATTCAATTTAAGGCCTCAATTCCTTCTGGAGAGGTTGTTAATAACATCAAGACGAACTCACTGGTTCAAGAATCACTCAAAACGATGCTCTACAGCTCGAGATATCTTGATCGAAAACTTCGGTGCCGGAAAATTTCCAGAATCCGGCGGGCTTGAATTCCGACGTAAAAACTTCAACAACTAGCTTCGATCCCTTCATGAAAGTTGTTCAGAACTTCAATCTGAGTTCACTAGCTGAAGAATTACAGGAAGAGGTGGTCTGTAACTCGAGATATCTCGATCGAAAGGTTGGTTTTCGATCGAAAACCGGTCGAGCTCCGACGAAACCTTCAAACCAGGTCCAGTCCTTCTTGGTGCTTGCTAAGGAGGTTGAGACGAGTCTAATGAATCAAAGATCAAGAGAATTTTTGGCCTGTAGCTTGAGATATCGAGCTTGGAACCAAATCGGGTTTAAACCGGTCTCGTTCTGCACCTCCGTGTACGGCTCACACGACGACGAGAGGCTGCCACCGGCAGCTGCGCAAGGAAGAGGTGAAGGCGTGGAACGTGGTCTGGGGTTGATCGATGGCCTGTGGAGAGAGAACAAGCTTGGAGAATAATTGTTCTGTGTCTTGGATGGTTTCGGACGAGAGAGAGAGAGAGAGAGAGAGAGAGAGAGAGAGAGAGAGAGTACCAAAGCAGAAGCACTGCTTTCCCCTTTGTTGCTCAAAACACGGACATGCCGCGTCATTTTTATTAAAAGAAATCTCCACTACCATAGTGCCAAACTAGAAAAATGAGGTTATTACAAACAAAGTGAGACATATAAAATCAAATTATTACACAAATAAAAGGACTGATGTTTGTTCCAAAAATAACATAAAATGAAAAGACTAATTGTCACGTGTGAAGATCGTGTCAAATGATTAGTATATTAAGTATGTAACTTCTTTTAGTGTTACCTTAGATGTCGAACTTGACATCTTTACTGACGCTTCCTTTTGCAGGGGAATACCTTAGAAGTACTAGCTAGACTAAATGCTACTTGGTTGAAGTGCTTTCATATGCGAGGGCCTCGTACCCTATTGTCGTCTTCATGCTAACCCCAGCCAGTACTCGGCTAATCATTGCTATATATAGACGTTGTCTCTGAGCATTTCTTGTCTAAGAGCATGATGAAGAGAGACCGGCAGTTCTCAATCTCAATCCTTCCAAGGAGCCTATGTGGGTTTTGATCCTCCAATGTTGTTCTTAGTGTACAGTTCTTTCATCCTTTAACCTTGTTGGGTTAATTAGTACGTCCGTCCTTGGAGCCATATGCTTTGATTGGCATATCCAAAGTGTCTGTTTAGCCAGTCTTGGTCTCATGAGTCTTTCTTGAAGTATCCATTAAATGCAAAGGCAGAGGTCATAGAGTTCTAAGATTACCAATCTCAAACAGATCTCAATATCCTTTCAAGGTTTACTTGTGCTTTCATGTTGATGATGAAATGGGTCTAATTAAACATCTAGAGAATGTATATAGTACATAGAAACTCGATTGCTTTCTGAGTTGCAGAGCATGCAATTGGTGTTGAGCATTCAAGAAAAGGAGATGTATATAGTAATGGGATCATTTTGTTGGAAATCTTCGAAGAAAGAAAAATCACCAAAGTAATGTTTAAGGGTCGTGGTTAAAGACGGTTTGAGTGTCCATAACTTTGTTATCTGGTAACACTCGGAAGACAAGTGCAAATTTTGGACCTTGCTCTTTCTGCCACTGTCAAATGAGCACATCTGAAAATCAAGTGAACTAAATGAGTGCTTGTGAAAACGAAATCAAAGCAGAATTGAAGTTGAAAATAGAATCTGTATGTGAGAATCTGAGGAAAATGAAAGCTTGTAGAAGTGCATACTTTTGATTCTTAAGATCGGACTTTGTATGCTTGGAGGCATCACCAAATAATAGAATGAAGATGCAGAACTAGTGCTGCTATGTACTCAACTTTACATTGTCTGCAGAGGTTGAAATGTAACAAGTGCTGCCATGAAAAACCAAGGCATATTTGCTAGTTGTTTTCCTAGAAGATAAAATGAAACATCCCCCATTGGAAATTACGGCCTTCTCAGTATAATCTAGCTTAACCAGAACTTCTCTTTGGCTATGAACAAGTGCCAAAAGGCCAACCAGTTTAATGTATTATACAACAACTAGAGTGTTGGCTAGGAGGACTTGAACAAAGCATTGAAATACCTTGCGCTTCAACCACACAGACTTAAATCAAAAGGTTGGGAATAAGGAACTAAGGACGTGTACTGTCACAATTCACAAGACACCAAATAGGGTAGGGTTGATAATGATTCTTGGCAAATGCCTGACCTGGGAAATACATCTTCAATAGAGTTCCACAACCACCCCTCTGTCAAGCCTTGGAAGAGAACTCTGGCAAGAGAAAAATATACTCATTAAGTTGAATATTAATAACCTTATTTGACTCTGAAAAATAGAAGACAGCAAGCAAGCTAGACCTCGTTGTTAAAAAATGGAGTCCTTGATATAATTAACCAGTGGCGGATCTAGGATTGAAGTTTTGGGCGGGCTTGGATTTCTTAAACTATACATATATATATATATATATATATATATATATATATATATAGACACACACACACACACACACATACATACTAGCAATGCCTCCACATCCGCCTGCCACAAATTCTTTGCCCCAACTGCTTGCAAGAAATTCCGGCAAGAAATCCCATTTTTCCCTTCACCAAACAACACCAATTCCACCAGCTCCTTCTCTTCTAATCAAAACCCAATTCCTATCTTTCATAAAAGCACCAAACACAAACCCATATCAAAATTCTAGGGTCTCTGCCTTTCTCAAATTCAGCTGGAAATAACTAACTTATAGAGTGTTGAATGTCAAATTCCATAGAGGGCTAATGAAATTGGATACTTCCTTCTGGGTTTTCTTCTTTCTAACGAAGTCTTTTGAAAACCATACATCAACAGCAACAATAACAAGATGAGAAAAAGAGCTAGTCTGGAATCTTGGACGGGCTTGAGCCCGTCCTAGTCTGTGATTGGATCCGCCAGTGTAATTAACAAGACACTAACAGTTTGCAAGTATTTGCCTAAAGTTAGAATGAAGCTTCAGGAAAGTAAAACCACAATATTCCATATCGAAACAATGGGATTGAACACTAGCAAGTTGTAAGTGAAGTCCTTGCTTTACCAATAAAAACATGCCAGGATAAAAAAGAAATCCTTATTTTCCTCATTTGTTAAAATCAATTGATCCTCCTTAAGTGTATTTAGAATTGCTAACATACCTCTTGCCAGCTTCTACAACATGATGTCGCTTTTGGCAAGCGCACAATTTAACCCTGAAATATCGTTAGTAGTATAAGCAAATAGGGATCGTTCTATCCGGGGATTGAGGGTACACTTGTAATTGTGAAACAAATAAAGAAAAGTATTATTTACAAAAATAAAATAAAGAATAAATATATACAATTGTATAAACAAATAAAGAATTAAAATAATAAAGTATTATTTACAAAAATAAAATAAAGAATAAATATATACAAGTAAACACAAATAAGGGGGGGATTAGGATTCTTAAAATTAAAATTAAAATAAATAAAATAAAGAAAACGTAAAAACATATATACAAGGGTGGAACGCAAGGAACAAAGATCAAAATCAATTCCATGTAATCAAATTCGATTCAAACCCTATAATTGTTCTTCCAAGTCATGAGAGAGGAGTTGATCATGTGAAACATTCGAAAGCAAATGATTTCCCATATTTTACTTTTCAATGCTAATTAACCTAAGCGAAAGCACCTAGATTAATCCTATCAAACATGCAATCAAGCCCTAGAAAGCTAGTCAATCATGACATGTTCAACGCATTAGACATAGAGAAAGGCTATCAACTCAAGTGTACAACTTAGTTATGGAAAAGTCCACCTAATTGCAATCCTCTTCAATTAAATTCGATTCTTGTCCAGAACCTTTACTACTTTTGATTCAAGTTACACAAAACGAAAAGTCGATTTCATGTTCTTAAACCTAGCACCAATTACATGCAAATCCTATAAGTGTCGACCCAAATAAGATAAACATATAAAAGTTTTCTGTAAAGCAAATTTAATCGAACAAACTCACATAAGCAACTTTGGAATCACAACATAAGAATCGAAATTCTTTATTTAAACATAGAAGTTGGGCTTAAACTTTGCCCTAAACGTTAGATTAACTAGAAACAAGTTCATACGAAATCAAACAAGGAAACCAAAAAGGTTACAAGGAAAAGGAACGAATTACACCGTGAGTGGAGATGGAGATGGAGAGCTAGATGGTTGGATCTTGAATCTTGGAAGCAAGCCTTCAAGGTGGATGATGGAGGATATGATCTTCACGGCTCCTTCTTCTTCTTCCTCTCCTTGCTTGGAAATGCAGAAACTTAAAACTAGAGAATGGAGAGAAAAATGAAAAGGAAATGGAGAGACAAAGAAGATGAGATGGATGAAGGAATATAACTAAGGAAAATGGAGAGGAAATGGTGAGACAAAGAAGATGGAATGGATGAAGGAATGTATTTTAGAGTGAGAGGAGAAGGTGTTTATATAGGGAAGAGAAAGAAGAGTGAAATTGGAAAAGATGGAGTAAATTAGTGTGAGTAATGATGGAGAAAACATGATGATTACACCCTAAAACATGGAATGTTTTTGGGTGATGATGATGGTGGATTAGTGTGAGAAATGATGGGGAAAACATGATGATTACACCCTAAAATATGGAATGTTTTTGGGTGATGATGATGGTGGATTAGTGTGAGAAATGATGGAGAAAACATGATAATTACACCCTAAAACATGGAATGTTTTTGGGTGATGATGATGATGGATTTCCTACTCATTTACTTCAATTTTATCTCCACCGAAAGTTTAGATTCTGCCCAAGACTTCTTCATAACAAATATTCCCCCATGAATGTAGATTACTGTGGTAAAATTTCAGAATGTATTGCCATGTGGTTGGGCCGGAAATGCTGCTGGACCTCTTACAGGTGCAGTTTTCCAGTTTTGCTTCTGTAGAAAATTGGGCTGATTGTTTGAATGCCTTCCACTCATAGTTTGCTCTGGCACTCTTCATAAGAAATGATCCTTGGGCTTTATAGAATGAATCTGGAAAGTTTCAACTCATTTGAAGTTCGGATGGTAAGTCTGCCACTCCTCATTTCTTGTCTAGCTCGCTTTCTCATTGGCTCAATTTCTCCAAGACACGCTTTCTCAGGCCAAAATGCTCATTTTAGGGCCAAACAGCTCATTTCATCATCATCTACTCCAATGTACCTAAAAAATAGAAATTGAGTTAAAAATCGATTCGTTAAGGAATTAACTAAGCAAAATGTGAGGAATTAACTATTAAAATACCGCATTAAAATGCTCATATCACAACACAACCAAGAATCCAGTATGCATGGCTCCTACATAAAGGCATTTTTTATTGAGACATGCCTCATGATCAAGGTAGACATCGAACTTCCGTGAAACCAAGATGGAAAGGTAATTTAACTTCTCCACAAGGTCATTAGTAACACAGAGAGGAAATAATTTTTAAAACCAAGATAATTAATTTTTCATCTTGCATTTCTCCACACAAAGCCAATTTAAAGAAAGGCCTAAATCACCTAAGAGCAAGTCCACCGGTGTAGTCTTGATTGGTCATAGTCAACACAAAGCTGATGTGGTGACCGACTGTGGGAGAAAACAAGCTCCAGCGGTGGATGCTTGACCGGGCAAAACCCACCCCATCTTGACTACAGCCAAGAAAATAGTCAAGTCCATGACTATTTCCATGACCGACCAAGCCCACATGCCAGCTCGGCCCAGCCCTGATCGTGGCTGACGTGAGCACCATCTCAGCAGAGGACGACGCGCCGAGGGAGGGAACTGGACGACAGCGTGACGACGCGTGGCTCTACAAAGACACTAGCTGTGAAGCCAGTCGCTTGTCCCGTAGCGACAGAGAGAGAGGGCCGGCCTGCCATGTGGAAGATAGTCGTTGGTCCTATTTGAATCTGGGCCTAACGATTAATTAATCCCAGCCCTTCATTTCAATTAAATGGGAAATCCTACGGCTTACAATTAACATGTATATATATGTTTGTAAAGTTAATAAACGGTAACAAAAAAAATTTTAAAAAAATTCTAAACATTTCTCCATAAATACCTACCATTTATTTTACATCTCACACCCAAAAAATTATATTTCACAGTAACCCAATTTTGTGCTTCCTCCTCTTCATATAGCTCTCATTTTCCAAATTTATTTATATCCAATATGGCTGAACAAAGGGGAAACACACGTCCAGTGGCCGGACAAGAGGGAGATCAAAGTGAAGATGATAATATCCAAGACAAAGGAGATGGACGGATGAGGAAGATGTTCAATTGTGCAAGCCTTGGAAAATTGCAAGCCAAGATCCGGCTATGGGCACAAATCAGAAAAAAAAAAAAAATGACCTATGGAGGCGAGTGATGTGACACTTTGTCGCAAATTGGCCCCAGAGTCGATCATCTTCCTCTTTGCAAGGACGGTGGAAAATTTTGAATGTTGAACTCTTTGAGTGGCATTGTGCATTAAGGCAAGCGAAAAATTGGTACAAGAGCGGTTCAAATGCGGTTGATGAGGTATGTGTTTGTTGATATATCATTTAATTTGTTGATACATTATAGTAAAATATTACTTGATAAATAATGTAGTAATTATAATATCGTTTTATTTGTAGCAATCGTTTTTCGTTATAATTAAAATAATTAGTTGATAAATAATGATGTAATTACAACGATGTTTATATTTGTACTTATTGATTTTTACTGTAAACGGTGAGATACTTTCTTATTAAAATTATGACCTTTATATTTGTGGATAAATTATTTAATTTGTTGATACATTATAGTAAAATATGTCTTGAAAAATAATGTAGTAATTATAATATCATTTTAATTGTAGTAATTATTTTTCGTTATAATTAAAATAATTAGCTGATAAATAACGATGTAATTACAACAATGTTTATATTTGTACTTATTGATTTTTATTGTAAAACAGTGAGATAGTTTCTTATTAAAATTATGATCTTTGTATTTGTTGATAAATTATTTAATTTGTTGATACATTATAGTAAAATATGTCTTGATAAATAATGTAGTAATTATTATTTTTTAATTATGTAGCAAGAGGAAGCACATAAATTGTGCCATGCCGGGATGAAGAAAAAAGGGAAGAAAAGAAGACACAATTTTCAGAGTTTTAATAGTTACGCTATTGTGGAGGGCTTGCACAATTTAAAGACATCTCTAACCATACATCAGGAGGAACATCAAATGAAGGAAGTCAACATATGAAAAGACAACCAATTGCTGAAAATTCCCCCATCAACTTGGACATGGATGTAGATGAGGTAATTATAGGTGAAACTGTAGATCCTATTATGAGGCCTCCAGGAAGGAAGGCTGAGAAAGAAGCAATTCAGAAAGGAAAGAAGGCAGCGAAAGATCAAACTCTTTTGTCAAGCACACTCGAGAGTATAGCGAATAACCAAATAGAGGCAACCGCGGGCAAGAAAAAACTCGATGAGGAATTCGCTCGAAGTCTCCAAGAGGAAAGTCAACAAGCATGTATCCTCTTGCAAATTGAAATGAGAAAAGAGCAACTCCTATTACAAGAAAGGGAAGAGCGAATTAAAGAGAGGAAAGAGCGAAATAAAGAGAGGGAAGAGCGTATTATGGAGATTGATACAAGTCAAATGACGCCAAATAAAAAACGTTATTGGTCAAGAAAGCAAAAGAAGATAGCAGAGAAAGAAGAACTTTGCGAGCAGACGCCACCTTCTATGGGTGGATACTATCTGCAACCCAATTTTGGTGGTGCATACCCACAACCTCCTTACCCCGGTGCATACCCACAACCACCTTGCCCCGATGGATTCCCACAACCTCCCTTCACAGGTGGATTCCCACCACCTCCCTTCACCAGTGGATTCCCACAACCCCCTTACCCCGGTGGATACTATCCGCAACCACCTTACCCCGGGGGATATCCTACACAACCACAATTTTTACCTTTCTCTACGGGTGATTCCACCAACCCTAACCCTAATGATGAACCTTCAAACACATATTGGATTCCTAGAGAGGATGAGGTTCATAATAATTAGGTGATTATGCATGTTGTGTAATTGTATTGTACTTATTCCTAATCTTTCATCTATGTAAGCGAAAATTTAATGAAATAAGCAAAGTTGTATTTGAAAATTCCTCTTATTAAAGCACACACCTTCTATTCAAAATCATAGCACATAATACAAACCAAATTAAAATCACACTGACATAAAAAACATAATACAAGCCAAATAAAAGCACACCAACTTCCCAAAACATAATACAAGCCAAATTCGAAGCACACAAACATAACAAAACATAGATATTAGCCAATTATTCCAAAAAACCTATATTATGATCTAGATCTGCATGTTGCCTTGAACATTCCAAAAATGCTCTATCAGGTCTTCTTGAAGGTTTGAGTGACTGTTTGCACTTCTAATGGCATCATATCGATCCATGAATCCGTTGAAGTAATAACCATCTCTACCAACAAGATCGAAGTCATCACGGTCGGTCCTTCCCAAACCTGGGCCAACCTGGGCCACATATTGTTATCCTCTTCTTCATCGGACTCCAAATCCTCATCGTTGTCATCTGGTCTTTCATCATCGATTATCATGTTGTATAATATAATAGAAGTCAGCATGATGTATAGAAGGTCTTCTCTATCCCAGCCACGAGCTGCTCCTCGAACAATACTAAAGAGCGTCTGTAAAATGCCGAAACATCTCTCCACATCCTTCCTATACCCCTCTTGAGCCTTGGAAAACTTCAGATCCTAGGGTCATGTAGGCCTTGGAATTGATTTAACAAAAGTCACTCATTGCGGATAGATACTGATAGGAGCATTTTAATGCGGTATTTTAATAGTTAATTCCTCACATTTTGCTTAGTTAATTCCTTAACTGAATCGATTTTTAATTCAATTTCTATTTTTAGGTACATTGGAGTAGATGAAGGTGAAATGAGTGTTAGGTCCATAATTACCTGGAAATGATGGAGAAAAATGGAAATGTACTAAAAGATCAATTTTACACATATTCCTACTCCGGCTAGGAGAAACCAAGCCAAGCAAAGAAGTAGGAGCGGCCGCCTGACTAAATGAACTTCAAATGAGCTGAAACCTTCCAGATCCATTCTAGACACCCAAAGGAACATTTCTTATGAAGAGTGCCAGAGCAAACTATGAGTGGAAGGCCTTCAAACAATCAGCCCAATTTTCTACAGAAGCAAAACCGGAAAACTGGACCTGTAAGAGGTCCAGCAGCATTTCCGGCCCAACCACATGGCAATACATTCTGAAATTTTACCACAATGATCTATACTCATAGTGGAACATTTCATATGAAGAAGTCAAAGGCTAAAACTGAGTTCTTAGTGGAGATAAAAATTAAAGGAATAAAGGAAGAGAAAGTGATCTCACCTAACAAATCCACTAAGTGTTTAAGTGCTCTCACCTAACAAATCCACCAAGTGTTTAAGTGCTCAAACCTAACCCATTATGATTTGTTTAAAGGCCAAATAGTGTTGCTTGGAAGCCTATAAATAGAGACCAATTCACCATTTCATAACACCAATTCCTTCATCCATCTCATCTTCTTTGTCTCTCCATTTCCTTTCCATTTTCCTTCTCCATTCTCTAGTTGCAAAGTTCTGCGTTTTCAAGCAAGGAGAGGAAGAAGAAGAAGGAGCCGTGAAGATCATATCCTCCATCATCCACCTTGAAGGCTTGCTTCCAAGATTCAAGATCCAACCATCTAGCTCTCCATCTCCATCTCCCCTCACGGTGTAATTCATTCTTTTCCTTGTAATGATCTTTTGTTTTCCTTGTTTGAATTCATATGAACTTGTTTCTAGTTAACAATAATGTTTAGGGCAAAGTTTAAGCCCAATTTCTATGTTTAAATAAAGTTTTCGAATTCTATAATTGTGATTCTAAGTTGCTTATGTGAGTTTGTTCGATTAAATTTGCTTTACAGAAAACTTTTATATGTTTATCTTATTTGGGTCGACACTTATAGGATTTGCATGTAATTGGTGCTAGGTTTAAGAACATGAAATCGACTTTTCGTTTTGTGTAAACTTGAATCAAAGTAGTAAAGGTTTTGGACAAAAATCGAATTCAATTGAAGAGGATTGCAATTAGGTGAACTTATTCATACTAAGTTGTACACTTGAGTTGATAGCCTTTCTCTATGTGTAATGCGTTAAACATGACATGATTGACTAGCTTTCTAGGGTTTGATTGCATGTTTGATAGGATTAATCTAGGTGCTTTCGCTTAGGTTAATTAGCATTGAAAAGTAAAATATGGGAAATCATTTGCTTTCGAATGTTTCACATGATCAACTCCTCTCTCATGACTTGGAAGAACAATTATAGGGTTTGAATCGAATTTGATTACATGGAATTGATTTTGATCTTTGTTCCTTGCGTTCCACCCTTGTATATATGTTTTTACATTTTCTTTAATTTATTTATTTTAATTTTAATTTTAAGAATCCTAATCCCCCCCCCTTATTTGTGTTTACTTGTATATATTTATTCTCTATTTTATTTTTGTAAATAATACTTTATTATTTTAATTCTTTATTTGTTTATACAATTGTATATATTTATATTCTTTATTTTATGTTTGTAAATAATACTTTTCTTTATTTGTTTCACAATTACAGGTGTACCCTCAATCCCCGGAATAGAACGATCCCTACTTACTTATACTACTAACGATATTTCAGGGTTAAATTATGCGCTTCCCAAAAGCGCGTCAGATACCATCAGCGAGATAATAACCTAAATTGTGAATTCTGTTATTCACTTGAAATTGGATCTAAGGGGCTCGACCAGCAGTCAGCTCGTCAAACAACGGGGACTTAGCAAGCACGTTGAGGTCGTTGAATGATCCAGGCATTTCAAAGAAGGCATGCCATATCCATGTGTCATAAGATGCGACTGCTTCGAGGATGATAGTGGGTACACGTTTTCGACCGCTGTATTCTCCAGCCCAACCTGTTGGGCAATTCTTCCATTGCCAGTGCATGCAGTCGATGCTTCCAATCATCCCAGGAAAGCCTCTTCGCTCAGCTTTGGCGAGAAGTCTTTTAAGGTTGGCCGGAGTACAAACCCGGAGGTATTCTACCGAGTACAGATTAACGATTCCTCTTGTAAATCGTTTCAGAGACTCGATGGAGGTAGATTTCACCATCCGACAATACTCAGCGCATTGATCTGCCCCGGCACCATAAGCAAGCATTCTTAAGGAATATGTCAGCTTCTACTGGGGAAGTAGTCCGACTTTCTTAGCAGCATCTGATTTCTGGACAAAGTACTGGCATAGCGACAAAGGTCACGAGAGATGCGGTTGAAAACATTGTGACTCATCTTGTACCGTGTCCGGAATACCTCTTGACGCTCCACAAAGTAATCTTCCATCATGTTTTTCCTTCTTGATTCCCTAAATCGCTCCTCATTTGGTGCACGCCCAGGTTGAGAACCCCGTCTTCGTGATCCGGAGAAAGCTTCAGCTTCAGCGACTGCTGCTACCACAAGAGCATTAGTCGTACACATCTCTTCATGATCTTCATCTCGAGATTGTCGATACTTAGCCCACAATTTCTTCATTGAAATGAGGGAAGGAGAGGAAATGTGTTGGATCTGGAGATATGAAAAAGAAGGAGATTTGTGAATATCAGCTTATGTGTGAATGGTGTGCTGCCTCTTGCTCTATTTATTTACAATTTTCACATAAGACGTGATCAGACTTCGAGGACACGTGTCCACTCCTGGTTCGAATTAATCTGATCCGAAATCTTAGATAAGATTACATCAACAATAACCGTTAGATTGAATAGTATGCAAATGATCTGGTCCATTCAAAGATGTCGGTGGTTATTTCAAGCGTTTCAAAAATATTGTCGGTGGTGCCTTCACTCATTTTATGAAAAATTGTCGGTGGTGCGTTTACTTATTTCAAGATAAATTGTCGATGGCTCATAATTTGTAAACCGAAAATATTAGAAAAAAAAGTAAATTGCATAATTATGACATTAATTATCCATAAATCTCCATTATTACCCCCCCCCCCCCAAAAAAAAAGAACAGTATAAATGACCTGTGTAAACACACAATGAACAGTCTTGACTGGTCAAGAAAAAAACAGGTGGAAACCCATGTCCAGTGGCAATGAACAGAAACTTGACTGGTCGAATTCTTGACTTTTCGACCTTGACATTTCTTGACTACGGGTGAACTTGCTCTAATGTAGCCAAATACAGAGATTCAAGTTAAAGCTTTTCACAGGTCCTACCACCAGAACTCGAGAAATTATTTTGTCCCAAAGTACCACATGACATTGCTATGTGGTGATCTGAGCCAATCATATTACTCGAATTTGGTGAGAACCATGCAGAGATGAAAAAAAAAATTAATTAAGATGACCAATTAGAAATATATACAAGTCATGTGGACCAATCGCATCAACCGACCACCACATGTACTATAGTTCAGAACCATGTTAATTTCCCGCAGAACTCATAAGTGCAGATTTAGTCCATACATGCCACACATCAATCAACAGCACAAGATGAAGGTCATAAGCATGATTTACCCATTATCATGCAGAAGAAATAAGTCGTATGATAAGCTTGATTCTGCTCTTTAAATCAACAGTATACAGATCAAATGTAAAGAAAAGAAGTTGACAGAGAATCCCAAATGCTGTCTTTACATGTCATTCCATGCTCAATAGAGCAGTAAATGTTAACAAACTAACTCGAGATGCACTTCACACTCGAGTTAACCATGTTAGAGCAGCAAAACACAAGCAGGCATCTTAGAGCAAACTTTTTGCACCCATGGCTAAACCCTCGATTCCCAACCTACAATCCATATACAACTTGTTACAAAACACATTCATGCAAATGTAGCACAAGAATCAGTCATCCATTTTCATTTTGGTGAAGATTCAATGCGTCCATCTTGAAATTGCAGTTTCAGAATTAAAACAGTAAAAGAATGACATTATAGCACGTTTACTGATCCTGTTAAATGATTGAAGCAAATACAAATGTTTGACATATGGTTTTTTCAAAAGAAGATAAAGGTAAGCTACAAGGGCTTTGGATTTGAAGTGATCAAACTATTAGAACTAAATATTTTAATAAGACTTTCAATTACTTGCCAATTCAAACACTTACAATTACTCTCTTTAGACAGAAATATTAATGAAATTTGAAGTGTCCTCTGCTGATGAATCAGTTCAGTAACCATCCATTTTTTTTAATAGACTCTCAAATCCAGCTGTTGATAGAGACTTTCCTTAAGCCTCGGAGTTTAGGCAGTTTGACTGAGTTCAACCTGCAAAAATAAACTTGTACAGCAATCCAATTGGAGTCCTACACCTCTCCCTGTCTCCAAGACTTCATCTCTCAGAACTAAGTGGTTTAAGGACAGCATATTTGGTCAAGCAAAGGATATGATACTGTAAAACTTGACACAGAGCAAGAGTTGACATTTGTACGAGAACTTAATCCTCTGAATCATCAAACTAGAATGCAGGATAAATCAACAAGCTTCATCCTACAATTGTTACACTCGAGTGACTCAACCACTTTCGTCGAATCCTAAACCAAATTCGGCTAGACCCATTTTCCCCTGTAAGATGCTCTGCAATTCAGGTGCTTGTTCTTCATATTTGATCACAAACCTTTCCAAGAACCACTTCTCGTTTTTGTGCACAATGCTAATTATATATAAATCTTCCTTGACAATTAAGCCCTTTAACTGGAGAAATCTGATGACTGAACACCTAGGTATGATTCGCTTCTCCAAACTATAAGTCAGAATATCTGGACGTGCAGCCAGATCTGCAGGCTGGCAACCCATTTTATTCAAAAGAAAATCCATTTTAGCTGAAATATTCTTCACACTGAAGCTCATAAACATGGGATTCTTTCTAAATGCCAACAACACATCATCTTCAGTCCAACCCCACTTCTCATAAAATTCCATCTTGTGTTTCCACTTTGCTGCATTGGTCACCGATACCACATACAAAGCTTTCATGAATGTAGTAGACGAAGGGTCAAATCCCATGCTGATGACCTTCTCGACATTTGTCTTAACCTTCTCAGAGTCAAATGACAGTGCAAGCAAATGAGAACACACCCACAGAGGAAATGACGCTTCTGGCACCTGATGCGCTCTCAGAATCAAAGTGTTGTGAGGTACATTGCTCAATACTTTGGGGTTAAACATATAATAGTTGCTAATGAAATAAGGGACCTTATGCTCAGGTATTTCTAGAGTTTTCATAATATCATAACAAGGTCTAATACTTCTCTCTAAGCTCAATGTCAAGATATTTGCGTTGACACGGAAGATCCGGGCAAGGTCATTGCCCGAAAGGCCAATGGAAGTGAAAAACTGGAGTTTTGGCCAAAGGGTCTTTTCAGCATTGGATACAAGCAAAACTGGGCATTTCTTAACAATGTCAGAGATGTGGGCATCACTGAGTCCATAGTCTTTAAAAAGCTTAATAACAGAGTCGGGTTTTTCTGGGGTGTCGAAGCGTACCTTCATCTTGTTGGATGCAGAGAGAGCCACTTGTGGGGAGAACCCAAATGAGTTTATAAGGTATGAAACTGTAAAAGAGCGAGCTTTATCATCTTGGACCCCTAATAATGGTTTTGATGAATATAATCTTGTAAAAGGTGGTGCCTTTTGAAGATGGGTGACTGAATAATCAACGGCAATCCTACAGCTTGGAACTAGTAATTGCAATCTTTTACAGCAAAAACCAAACATAACTGGATCAGAATGGGACTCACCCAATTCGAATGCTTTCTCTGCTGAAATTGAAGCCGGCAATTTAGTGCTCCAGTTCCTCCGTCTATTTGGGATTTAGGGTTTTGCTCTTCTTTTCTGGAACTGAAGATTGAAGAATACTACAAGTCGTATTTATACGGGATCACTTCTAAATATTTTAATTCTTTTCAATGTTATTCTTTTGTATCACTTTTCATGGATCACGGTATGGTATGTAAACACTAATTTGATATTTTAAACATCTCAATTGCTTAATGGTATGCAATAAAAAGATTTGTAACATGTTGTTTAAGCCTTATAACGTTAAGGAATAATCCAACAAGTCATATAGATTGAAAAACTGTTAGAAATGCTCCTAGCTTGTTTGGTTCACGGAATGGATTTCTCAAGAAAGTTGTTTCTTTGTCTTTCCATCGGGAAAAGAAATTAATATTCCTACTAATGTGTTTGGTAATACTAAGAAAATTAAATCAATAATTAATCGTATAATTGAAGAAAATTGATAATTGATACTTATTTTTTTATAGAATTATTTTAGCCATACAAATAGTGTAATAAATGTTAGAAAAGTGTAATAATGCTAGAAAATGAGAAATGAAAATGGTCCTTAGGAGATGGAAGGATTCATTTTCTTTCCTATTTTCCCTTGCAAGATGAATCTTTTTTCTAACCTTGCACTCACCAAACACAGAAATCTTTTTTCTACCTAATGACGAAGTCATGGGTTCGAGTCACCATTGGGGTAGGAGTGAAATCTTTTGATCATCTTTTTAAAAAATAAAATAAAAAACACAGAAAAGTAAGCATTTTCCCTTTACCAAACTTAAAATCCGTGAAACAAACGAGGCATTAAGGAATACCTTTTGATCATAAATTTGACTTCATCCCCAAAGCATTCAGCCAACATCTAAATAGTTATGCATAGTCTGCAATTATTCAAACATCTAAATTTCAATTAATTTGCAAACTTTAATACTTTAATTCTTGATCTTTTAAGTAAACCAAGATCGTGAAGTTCTTAGTCTGTGTAAATCCTAATGAATTGCAATCAATGTTGGATGACAAAATATGCAACCAATTCCACATCTCAAAGTCATCTTTTTTCTCTGGTCTCGTACATGTAAACCCTGAACTTTACGCTCTTGAGACCTAATTTGAACTGGTAGAAGTTGGAACCTGTGTTTGAGCTAAAGAAGCTTCACCTGAAATGAACAAATACCAAGGCCGAACAACTAAAAGCATTCAAAGCAAATTGTAAACCAGATTCGATCTCTAAAAGTTGAATATCTAACACTGATGAACAAATATTGGCATTTGGGTGTATACTACCCTGCTTTGCAGCAGTCAAATCAATTGCTTCTATGATCTTAAACTTCATTACAGTTAGTATGAGGCTTGTTTCTGCATTTTTGGTACTTTTCCCGCTGCTACATATCATTGTTCTTTCTCCCACAGATTCAACTCAGGCGTACTTGGCGACCAAGCTACCACCAATCACATGAGCACGATCAGGTGCATAGAGAGAAGGCAACCACTGCTGGAATTCAAACAAGGCCTCATTGATAGCCTTGATTGACTTTCTTCATGGACTGCAGAAGATTTTGTCCATACATGCTGCAGATTAATCAACAGCACAAGCAGAAGACAATAAGCATGATTCACCCATTAGGAGACAGTGAAAACAAGTCATATGCTTCGTGATATGAGAAGCTTAATCTTGTTCATTTATCAAAAATATACAGAATGAAATGTAAGGAAATTACTCACGAGTGAATCCCAATACTACTTTACACTGAGTAAACCATGTTGAATGGACCAACCCCAAGGAAGGGTGATTGAGAGATTTGTTTACATCCATGGCTAAACCCTTCCCAACCTACAACATATACTACTTACCAAACACTCCAGATGTAAATGTAGCACAAAGTTCTCCAAATCTTGAATTACTTATCCATTTTCATGTTGGTCAAGACTCAATACCCGCATCCGCATTGAAGCTGCAATTTCATATTTATCAGAGTGAACCAGTGAACCAGTAATGTCCCGAGTTACTGCCTATTACAGGAGTGCAGCAAATACAAATGACTGACATACAGTTTCTTCAAAGGAAAAGAAATCTAAGCTACATGGCTTTGGATTCGAAGTGTTCACATACATAGTAGTGTTCAAAAACTTAGAGAGAGTGTTAAACATGTAATATGAAGATGCCTGTCAAAGAGCAGTTCAGGAGCAATCCTATCTGAGTTGAACACCTCTCTCTCTATCATAAGAATTCATCTCTCAGAACTATGCGGTTTGAGGATAGCATACTTGGTCAAGTCATACACAGAAAAGAACATCATTTTCTGCATAGCCATTTAAAACTCTATCTTTGCAAGACAGAACATACTAAAAGAAATGAAATTGTAATGTTCAAAGCACAGTGAGATTTGTAGTAGAAGTTCATCCTCAGAATCATCAATTAGAATGCAGAATAACAAGCTTTGCCCTCGACTTGTTTCACTCCACCTCTTTCATCTAATCCTAAGCCAAACTTTGCAAGACTGATTTTTTCCTTGTAAGATGTCAGCAATTCAGGTACTTGCTCTTGATATTTGATCACAAACCTTTCCAAGAACCACTTCTCACTTTTCTGCAGAATGGTAAGTATCGATACATCTTCCTTTGCGATTAAGCCCTCTAACTGGAGAAGTCTGATAACTGAACACCTAGGTATGATTCGCTTCTCCAAACTATAAGTTAGAACATCTGGACATCCAACCACATCTGAGGGCTGGCAACCCATTGTATTCACATAAAAATCCATTTTACTGGATATAATCTTCTCACTGAAGGACATAAACAAGGGACTCCTTCTAAATGCCAACAACACATCATCTTCAGTCCAACCCCACTTGCTATAAAATTCCATCTTCTGTTCCCATTTCAATGTATCCGTCACTGATATCACATACAGTGCTTTCATGAATGTGGCAGATGAAGGGTCGAATCCCATGCTAATGACCTTGTGAACATTTGTCTTAACCTTCTCAGAGTCAAAGGATAGTGCCCTAAAATAAAAGGGCACCCACAGAGGAAATGAGGATTGTGGCACATCATGTGCTATCAGCACCGGAATATTTCGAGCAACAATGCACAGTCTTTCCAAACTATTCCGCCTGAAGTCACCAAAGAAATAACGGAGCTTTTCATCGGGGATACGTAGAGTTTTGGTGAGATCATAACAAGGTCTGAGACTTCTCTCTAAGCTTAATGCCAAGATTCTTGGGTTGTTACAAAGGAGCCTAGCAAGGACAGTGCCTGAAATGCCAATAGAACAAAAAAACTCGAGTTTGGGCAAAAGGGTCTTCTCAGCATTGAATAAAAACAGGTGTGGGCGTTTCCTAGCGATTTCAGAGACATGGGTACCAGTGAGTCCATAGTGTTTCAGAAGCTTAATAACTGAGTCTGGTTTTTCTCGGGATTCAAACTGTATCTTATGTTTCTTGGACAAAAAAAGAGCAAGTTCTGGGGAGAACCCAAATGAGTTCACAAAGTATGAAACTGTAAAAGAGCGACCTTTTTCATCACCTGATAATGATTTTGATGAAAATGATGTGATAAAAGGAGGCGTCTTTCGAAAGCAGAGATAACTTGGAAATACTAATTGCAATCTTGTTCTACAATAAAGACCAAACATAATTGGAGCAAAGGATAACAAGGCAAGGGACTCACCCAATACCAATGCTTTCTCAACTCAAAATGAACCGGCCACCAATTTCTTGCTCCGTCAATTTGGGATTTGGGGCTTTTGAGCACCGGAATCTGAACGCCAGAAACTCTGTATTCTTTCGGTGCGAAATTACAGAAAATAGCACTGAACACCGGCGGCGGCTCGCCTTTCTTATGTGCCTTTTTTTTTTCCCCTCACATATTATAAATTGAACTTTAAATTCTTGTTGGTAGAGGTTTCACTCGTTCAGTTCGAATCAATTACAAATCTTTATTAATTTTAAAATTAAAGCTTTCGATTTAAAAATGGAGCTACCAATTACCAATTAAAATTTTCAGTCTTTAATCATATCTACTAAATTCAGTATTTCGATTTTTTATATTATCAACATTATAATATTTTTTTTTCCTATACATTAGAATGAATAATATTAGATTTGATAAGTTGTTGAAATCTTTGAACTCATCTACTAATTTGATTATGGCTTTCTTTATTTACATATGACATCAAGTTTTAATTATTTTCAATAAAACTAGTATTTAATTATCTTTTACTAAGTTACTTAAAATACATATACTATTAATCTAGTATTAGTAATAAAGTTAATACTATTATGATAATAATTATGTTTACATTTCTTAATATACATGTATCTGTATTAAAAACTACAATATATATAGCTAATTTTTAGATAATTGGTAGATTGGATATTTACTAAATCAAATCAACTTTTTCATAAATATTCGATTTCGGTTTTATTGATTTTGATTACCAAAAGTTTGTTTATCAAATCTAAAATATCAGTTGATTAGGTCGGTTCTATAATTATCAAACCAAATGGCAACACTGTTACTGGTATGGATTTATCATTTATGTGTCCAAATTCTTTGTTATGGGCAATATAAATATATGATTAACGGTTCAAAAGTTATATTAATATTTAAAGATCATTTTTGCAAAATATTATTCACTTTAACTCATTGAATTACATCAAATATAATTTAGTGATCATTTGATGAATAATTCATCAAATGTGCTGATCACAAATTGGTGGGAGTTGGGACTCTAACTCTAGACATGGGAGTCCCATACTAGATAGCATTGAGTTTTTTTTTTAACTGATTTATTAAATGAACCAAAATAAAAAGACTAAATGACATATAGCAATTGAGAACCATAATTGAATTATGAAAAAAAAGTTCTAAATAGAAAAAAATAAATTTATAAGATACAGATAATAATAAAATTATCAATGAAGAATCTTCAGAATAACAAAGAACATAGGAGAATTAAAGATGTTGGAGTTTAGCAATGATTTCTAATATCTCTTTTGTCTATAATTTTTTTATTTATTTCCTTTTAGTGGCGAGTGAAGTGAAGCTTTAGTGGAATGTTGCATTCTAGAAAGTGAAAGTCGCCCATTAAATAATTTTAACGAGCAATCGTCTATCGGCAAAGACACGCCGCCCCCCTCCTTCTTTTTTTTTTAAGAGCACTGACAAAGAATTGTTGATATTTAATAATTGGCGTCAAAATAAGGGAGTATTCGTGAAAAATACCAAACATGTATGTATATCAGCATCAAAACTCTTACATGGACCATTAAGAAAAGTAATACGTATTATTTAAAATACCTTTTATTGTCAAACCCTTTGTTGCTTATATTTCAACCTTTTGCAAAGAAAAGACGAAATATTAAGAGGAAGAGGGGAAGAAGTGAAAGAGCATGAGATTTGAAATGTAAAAATGCCACTTCATATGTATATATTTTTTGAACCCTTGAACCATAGTTCGATTAATTACAGTCTCTACTACAATTTTCACATAAAAAGAAAACGAACAAAACAAAAGCAATCAGTTTATCTAATGATTGTTACCAACAGAACAATATCATCTCATTACCTGTCCGACAATAACAGTTGATAACAATTCAACTTTTAGGAAATGCAGAGATAAATGTGCTTAATCACCAGAACTACAGGCAATTACCTATACTTTGTAGTAGGAAAAAACAAAGTTATTTTATTTACTGGGGAAGAATAGGAAATAAAGACCGGCAACTGATCTCACAACACTCATCATACTGAAAACACAAGGTTTGAAAAAACATGAAAACACTAGGTCGATATTTCTGCATGAAGCCCCCTAATGTATGTCATGCAACCAAATACAACCACATCGAACTCCAATAATATATGCAACAGAAGTGCCTAGTGCCAACATCAATCGGTAGGCTTTAACACTCAGTACCTGCTATATCTAGGATTACAATATCATAATACATCACAAAATCAAAATGTTGGTGTACTTACAGTTTTACAGTGTCAATCAGCATTTGACCCACACAGTAGTGTTTGACAAAAGCACAAACACTCATTTGGACAAGGTATTGAGACGGTGAAACCACAGTGACACAACTTGTGCTGTATTGACAAAGGGCCTTCTTACCTGGGTAGGTCTTCTGGGCATCAAATTTCCACTTCTGTATGTTGTCATTATTGCAAACTGCTTTGAGACAACCCCAAATTGTTGCAGCTTTCCTCAAACATAGTACATTTAAGAAAACAAATTCCACCCGAAGTGTGTGAGAACTGTATACCGTTTTTCAAATTTACAGTGGGCGACATATTGAGAGAAGCGACTGCTAATACTGTACTCTCTCGTCGCTATTAAAATGAAGGGTCTCAATACCTCTGAGGGTGGACTCTAAGTTTTTTACGGTCGAAATATTTCTACCAGAAGTGGTACGATTCTGCTCTGAAGATACAACTGGTGAACTTCTTTGGACAGAAGAAATTTTACCTAGTGTTCCAGGACTTGCCTCTGTGGTTTGAGGGCGAGAGGGCTCGGATTCACTGCCAACAATTAATGCATCCCGACTGCTAGAAACTACAGCCCTCCTTGATGATCCAGTTGACCGCAAAAAACTAGAACTTGATAACTGCACAAATCCAAGAAAAACGACAAATTACATTAATCCAATTATACACTTGGCCAAATCATGATGACGACTGAAATGAAACAACCTAGGTGTAAAGCTGGTACAGCTGAAGATCTGGTCAATAAAAAGCAACACAAAATCAGAACAGAAACAAAGATACTTACCATTGCGTCTTTAGACACAGATGGATCATTTGCAACAGGACTTTTTTGTTTAGACAAGCTTCCAGGATTTACAATCGGTCCAGAATTTCTCCTACGTGAGGGATCTGCCAACGACCAACCAGTAGGTCTAACTTCCTCCCCACCTGCAAAACATTAATTAAAAATAAATACAAAAATAACATCTTGGTTAATGAAGACATTACATCCATAAATACTGGAATCGAGTCTAACTTCAATAGTTAAAGAAAAGAATCTGGAAAAATATAAAACCATATACAATAAACAGCAAATTTCAACCACAAAGAGAAAACAATGGCTGCAATTTCTGAGAGACTATACTAAGTAAATACGCAAACATTAAAAAGAAAGCTTTTCCACGTAAATATGACAGTGATTGAGAAAATGAATGATTATACAATTACCTGATTGTCTTTCAACATTTGCAACAACTGGAGGCAGTCCAGAGCTTGGTCCAGCACCACCCTATAAAATAGTGAATAATATAAGATAACAAGTTAACTTAAGGATGTGCTCAAATAGTAATATCTGTGTCACTTACAGGAGCACGAGTAGGAGGTGTGGCAATCTGCGACTGCTGATATTTCAAGATTGTCCAATCAAAGACATAATCAAACTGAAAACCTGGCGTAATAAGACATCAATATGTTAAGCTCTACAAAAAGACCACTACAGCACTATCAAGTAAGCTATCAAAGAACTATATTTAAACAGATTTTCTGTGTACGGGGGAAAAAAAAAGGGAAGAATGTCAAACCTTCGCGAATAAAAAGGTCACGAAACAATCTCTTCAGATAAGCATAATCTGGCTTATCATCAAAACGTAGAGATCTACAGTAATGGAAGTATGAGGCAAATTCGGTGGGATAACCACGGCATAAGGCCTAAGAAAGAATTAAGAAAGCAGCAGTTAATATTCCATACTTCCAAGAATACCATTGAATCATTATTGTGCATAAAATCAATACTATGAGATTCAGTTAACCTCAATTGATGTTGACACTTTCTTTTCACTGATCTTCTCATACTTCTGCTTTTTAGTTCCAGCCTTCAATCCCTGCCATGGAAGACTATCCAAAACACAAAGTCATGACATAATCGAATATGCAAAAGAATAAAAAGGAAAAAATACCAGCAGGTGCAATATTTACCTTCCTCTTAGGAAGTACATAAGCACATATCCAAGTGACTCGAGATCATCCCTTCGGCTTTGTTCTATACATCAACAATTACAAGATCAGAGTCGGCTAGAGGGAGGGAGGGAGGGAGGGAGGGGAGGGAGGGAGCTAGATAGCTTACCAATGCCAAGATGAGTATTCATGCTTGCATATCTTGCTGTCCCAGTCAAATTCTTATTATCTCTGAATTAACATGAGCACATCAAAACCATAGATAAACTAACTAAGAAAATGCCATTTCATATCAAAACACCCAAGACAATGGGATCGGCAAGGCAGATAAATATAACAGGATTAAACTAGGGCAGGTGCCAACTGAACACTAGTTCAGAAATAAATGCATTATGTAAGCAATGGGATCGGCAAGGCAGATAAATATAACAGGATTAAACTAGGGCAGGTGCCAACTGAACACTAGTTCAGAAATAAATGCATTATGTAAGCAATATCGTGTGGTCTGATTACCTTACAGTACTGCACATCACAAGTCTCACTAAACCAATTCATAATCAACCAAATTTATGTTAAAAAACTTATTCCAAAAAGTGGATCTCATTCATTTGGGGTAGACACCGACCAACTACAGCCTCAATCCAGGCCTTGACGGTAACTAAATACAAGAACATGAAAAAAATATCCTCATACCTCCAAAACATCACTAGTCAAAAACTAAATCACTGAAAATGCTTTCCTTGCTCCTTTAAATAATTATACTTAAAATGACATAAAATACTGGCTGAAGAAACCTGCTCTAGAGCAATCATAAATTGCCCAAGCGAAAATAAATGATATAAGTTCCAACACCATGAATCCATGATTGTATCTAACTAAATAGAGAATCGGCATTACAGATTGAATGTGGGTAAACCCTCAACGTCCTTGAAAGTCCATGTGAATCTAATGCTGGTACTTTAGACATCGATAGTAGCACAAGTTAAAGTCCGACACATTAAGAACCACCCCTATAAGTCTATTAGGCCTCTAGTCTTCAAACACATATTCAAGAGAGGAAGAGAAACTGACAGAATTTCAGAAGTAGGGATGAGCTGTGAAACAGGTCAATATTCAAAAGGCATTCAAAGCAACCAACCTATAAGGAATATGCTGATGGGTTGATGTGTCTCTATACTTCTTAGCGAGGCCGAAGTCAATGATGTAAATCTACAAAAGCAGAGAGAAAGTAATGCATTTACATATAGCACAAAAATGACAACAATAGTTACATGGAACATAAACACTGAATTAGGAATTAAATAGAAAGTTCAAAGGACCTGATTTGCCCGACGACCCAATCCCATTAGGAAGTTGTCTGGTTTGATATCCCGATGTAGAAAAGACTTGGAATGAACAAACTCCACTCGATTTATCTAACATGAATTTCAATACAAAGATGATTAAACTACAAACCACACTAGATTCCAGAAAATATGCATCCATCATCAAAAGAATCTTACCATTTGATCTGCAAGCATGAGAACAGTCTTAAGAGACAACTTCCTACTGCAAAAGTTGAATAAATCCTCAAGACTAGGTCCCAATAAATCCATCACAAGAACATTGTAGTCTCCTTCAGTGCCAAACCATCGCACATTTGGAATTCCAGCTGACAAAAGTCATAAAAGAGTTCAGAAAGATATGTACTTCAACATACATAGTACAGAAAAAGCAAAAAAGGATAGTGGTGAAGGCTATTACTTCCTCCCTGTAGTATTTTATACAACTTCGACTCATACAGCAACTGTGGATGCTTTGTCTTGACATTTTCCTGAGAAAGAGAAGCACAAATCAGTAAGAAGAAAATATAGCAACCCCACGTCATCCGAGACAAGAACAAATAAGAATATCCAGCCAAATATGCAATTGAAAGATTAACAGATCATACACAGATTTTCAGCACTCATTTTGATAACAGTCAAAGGGAGCAAAAAGCAGAAATCTCATTGAATGAACAGGGCTAAGGGTCATACCACAAAAGCAGAAAGAGTAAAAACTCACAACTGCTTCGCCACCCCACCCCACCCCGCTTAACAACCCCCACTGCCCCACCCATGGGTGTGTGGGAACATAAGGTGTACACTACATCATGCATACTGAACATCGGAGCAGTAAAAGTGCTGGGAGAAGTGAAGTGTTCAAAGTGCACAAAAGGCACTATAATCTTGTAGCTAAAAATCACCACACAAACAAATCCAAAGAATTTCCTATCTTAACAGGAGACTCATATGGCGGTGGAACCTTTTCAAGCCCACAAATCTAACAGGACCTGACACCAAACTCTTCTCACACATTCACTACGCTTGGGACAATCCAAAACGGGCGTAACAATACACAAACCGCATTCTGCATTTTCAAATTACCCTTTCCCAGCATCACCCAATGGCAAGCCCTCTCGATAACCGCCTTTACACTAACAATTACATAACAACAGCAAAAACAATTCCTCACAAGAGACAAAATTTCCACTTGCACAAGTCCCAACATGGCTTTCTTTCTATTCCCAGAAACCAATCCCTCCCAAAATCACAGACTGATCAAAATTGCAAGGTCAATTCAGCACAAACTCATCATCTCAGCCAAAAACATCAAAGTCAAAACCAACAATTTCTCAATGCGAAAACGAAAAATTGAAAAAAGCAAAGATAAAACTCACAAGCTTAATCGCAACCTCCTCGTTCGTCTGAATATTAGTACCTGCATATCATCAAACAAAAACAAAGCCAAAAAGAAACTTGAAAAAGAATCGAACGACGAAAACAAGGGCGAAACCAAAAGAGAAACAAGTGAGGAAAGCGGACCTAAGTAGATCTCTCCGAAGGATCCACTGCCGATCTTCCGGCCGAGTCGGAACCGCCCCCCAACTCGAGGCTCCATAGCCCAAACAAGTCGACGATCACAGTGAAACCCTACCCCTAAAAATCAAAACCCTAAACAAGAGCAAGAACAAGAAGAACAAGACTTAACGAATCAAATGTGGACCGTACCAAAGGGCCCTTGACCAAACCCCGAGTCTCGCAGAAAAGAGTTGGATAGATAAATCAGCTCCCGCAGGGAGTGGCAGGCGTGTAAATCAGGGCGGTGTCTAGGGGTACAATTGGAAACTCATCTCTCACTCATCGAATCGAAGCGGCATTTTCCTGTGGCGTTTTATACACCCTTTCCCCGCGTTACCTTTTTGGGTAATTACGGACGAAAAACGATGTCGTTTGGGTGGCTTCTGGAGATTGTTTTTCATTTTGAATTAGTGTCCTTTTTGGGCAATTCTTCTTGGATGACCTAACTGTTACACGACTGTTAGATAGTTAGTTACATCTGACATGTGTATACTGTTACATTAGTTAGCTGTCGAAAACAGGCGACACGAATCAATACTGGAACATTGCATCATTTAGGGTCTTGAAAGAAAGCAAATAAAATGAAGAATCGTTAAAAAAAAAAAAAAAAACTTAAAAAAATAAAATTCCTAAATCAATAACTGTGTGTTGTTTAAAGTAAATTATACAGATCAGGTGAGGTTGAATAGTCATGCATGTGATCGAGGATGGTTTTGGTTTTGGAAATAATAATATATTTTTTTTCATGACTTAGGTGCAACTAATTGAGTCATGTGGGTGAGATGTGTTAAGAGTTAGGGCTAACACAGTAACATGTCTAGAAAGCAATCAAAACTACTTGACAATATGGATGATGGGTTAGGTAAAAAATAATCATATTCCATGTTAAATGGGCAACCAAACAAGAGCTCGTGGTTATCAGCCATCACACACAAGACACAACCGTTATACATTGAGCTTTTATGTATCTGCATTTTGTGCTCCATTTGTAAATGTTAAATAGTGAGAAGTAAGTTCAGCCTGTACAATTCGATTCTGGCGGTCCGAAAAGTGGAGAACATATGCAGAAGCAGGAGAGGCAGAGAAACATGTTGGCAAATTGACATCTATCTTCACTCTTTTGAATCTTACAGGCGTATTGTACATATGAAAGCTCCTACGCTTTTCCTATAACCAACCCCACGTGAGTGGATATAACAACACCAAGAAAAGAATTACAAAAGGGCCACAACATAAAACTGCAATCGGCCTCAAACCCTAAGATATAAGATTTTCCAAAACTGTAAAATCATGCACATTGTCACAAAGGGGACATAGCGTTACTCTGGGGTTGCTTCTTGTGCAGCCTTGCTCTCAATTGTCTGATCTTTGCATCTACCCGAGCTGAGAACCCAATCTTGGTTTCTTGTCTTGCTTTAGATGCCTCCCTCTTCCACATGCGTTGATCCTGAACGTCTTTCCGGTAGTATTTGATTTCTTGGATGATATGATGATCCATTGGATTGAAACTTCTTTGGAAGGCTATGTGGACAATGTAAGGGAGATTACAAGCAAGAGTAACTAATAGGGTGGCTGACCAAAAGATGGGTGCGGGACCGAGGACTTCAACTAGAATCTGGTAGGCATTTCCAGACCACGTTGGTGTCACTATGCCGTAAATTAAGAGAAATAGGTACCACATTGCAATACTGCCCCAAATAAAGCAGTGTTGAATCCATGTAAAGTGACACATTGCCAGAGCAATCTGGCAGTTGACGGCCCATATGATGCAACTGAACATAGTTGTACCCATAGCAGCCATATCAGCAATCTGGCCATCAGACCTGAAGGACTGGTCTTTGAATATGATAATGTTGAGGAAGAAGACAATGAGAGAGCAATATACACCATTGCCCATCCACCCCAGTATTCTGTACCAGTCGAAGAACAAATTTCGGGCTCCTTGCTGATATAATGCAGGGAACTGCAAAACCAGGAAGTTTAGAATCTCATTACAGGGCTACCATCAAAGTATATATGGTTAAATATTAACACGAGTGTTGCTACAAGGACTAACCTGTAAGCAGACCTCGGAAGAAACATCTTGTTCAAATACTCCAAGTGATATGACAGGCAATGAGGTAAGAATAACATTGAACGTTAGCATGTACAAGTCAGCATATATTGATTGCCCCGAAAATCCCGTGAATGCCTCAAAGTAGAAGAGGGTCAGACCAAATGCTATATTTTTGTAGAAGAAATAGCAAATCTGAAAGCAAAAGATTTCCGTCAACAAGTGGATGAAGTTTTAAAAAGAAGACTGTAGACACATGCTCTCATGTTCCTAGGTGTGTGCAAGTATACGGCATATAACATACAAGCACATGCAAGTGGCATCTTAACAAATCTGTGACAATAAAGTACTAAGATGAGCATGCTGATATTACCATCTGAGCAATCCTCTTATAGCACCAATGTCCATGGACAACCAAAAGTCTCTCCAAAAACCGAAACTGGGCAATAGCAAAGTCACTAGCCATCACAGCCTGCAAGCAATTACCAACTATCATGAGATTCACTGTAAAATGAGAAACTGGTTCCCACTTCCACCACAGATACCTTGCTTCCCATTTAGATATGTAATACAAACATTATCACAAGTAAGCTATCATATGTTATATGAAAACAGACCCAGACCACCCTCCACCCACCCACACACAGACAGACACATGGTCTGTCTGTTTATGGTCAGGTAAAAATTCTATCTGAAGCACCACCATGTCATTGTAGTATCTCTGTTCCTAGTAGTACTATATCTTCATATGTCCTTAACTCCTAATATGACTTCCATTACATGCACTATTAACTGAACCTAGCCAATGAAAGACATAAAAAGTATTAAAAAAAAAAAAAAATTTAAATCAACTTTATGCAACTACTGTTTAGCTTTTCAAATATTATTAGGTTCTTGTCCATATTTATCAGAGTAAATACATTTTTTGGCTCTTGTCCTCCATTATTGCGATCTTTTTAAATAAATAAAACAATAAGAAATGATGTTACATGTGTATAAATTTTAAAAAAAAATTAGAAAAGGGGGGAAATGTAGCATTGCATTTTAGATGCACTATGAGTGTCAGAAGTTCCACCAACCTGCATACCTTCGACGCCACTGATTCCAACACCAATATCAGCTTCTTGAATCATTCCAACATCATTTGCACCATCACCAATTGCTAATGTAGTCTTCCCAGTTCCTTGTCTTACTAACCTCGTTACCTAGTGCCAAAAAAACTGAACAAATCAAGACATGGCACACTGCTATACATACCCATATTGATAAGGATATAGTTCATTTGACAATTGAAATAAGAAAAATGAGATTTTGGAATAGAAAGCAACAAAAATACTTACCAATGCCTTCTGCTTAGGGGAGACACGACAGCATATGACAGATGCACAATCAACAGCTAATTCCAAGAATAGATGCTTCATATCAGCGTCCAAAGCATAGGTTAAAGTTTTTCCATCAATAATTAGTGCAAACGCTGCATGTGGATCTGTTTCCAACTTGATCATTTGAGAGGCATTTGTAATTTGATTCAAAATGTTGTCTTTCACAGCCTGATCATCAGTGAAAACAACAGACTAACATCATATAAATTTATCTCCTGAGAAAGAAATTCATGTCACCTTTCTCACACAAAAATGTACCTCTTTTCCATCTTGTCCCAATGTGTCTACATTTGCTGTTGATATACAGATCTGCTTCATGCCCTGTCGGAGCAAACTACATGCAAATCTGCAGGCAAAAAACCACACCCAAAAGGAAAAGAAAAAATCATTACACTCTTAATCAGGTTGAATGGAAAATGTCTCATCATTATTCACGGCAGTGCTTTCTACAATGGTTAGAGACAAACCCTATGTTGATTGCAGTTTCCATCTTATCCCCTGTCAACACCCAGATCTTGAGACCAGCTTGTGCAAGATTATCTATGCATTGGGGCACCTAAGAGAATAAAAAATGGTACTAAGTTGCCGTAAATCAAGAGGCAGCTCCTTATTTACTACTGTAATAAGAAGCTTATCTTACCCCTTTTTGCAATTTGTCCTCCACAGCTGTAGCACCAACCATGATCAAGTCCTTTTCCATCTTCTCTGCTACTCGCTCGAGCATCACCTCCCTATCAGCCCCGATAGATGATTTTGCTTTCTGAAATTCGTTGTTCCAAGCAGAATACTCGGACTCCTCAAGCTTTTTATAAGCAAGTGCCAACGTACGCAACCCAGCTTCTCCATATTCATTCAAATGCTTGGTACTAGCTTCCTCATAAATTCTTCCATTCTTTGACAGTCGATCGAAAACGATGCTGTGGATATAGATAAAGGATTGATTTATGGGAATTAAAGAGAATAAGATTACATAAAGATAAAAAATATCATAAATCGATGCTTTCCTCTCCCCTTGTTTAGGATGCTTTGGGGAGGGGGGGGGGGGGGGGGGGGGTGAGAGAGGGGATGAAATATCGCAGAGTCCAAATAAATGTTTGTTATATCTAGTTATCAATTTAGAGTTGTATGCCTCTCACTGCTTTTCAACCAGTACACTAAATAATATATTTAACGGTGGGAGAGAGGATGAGATAAGCACAGTCCAAACTTTTTTGCTATTGCTAGATATCTATTTAGAGTTTTAAGACTCTCCTCACTGCCTTTTTTTTTTTTTTTTTTTCTGGAAATGTATCCTCACTACTTTTCAACCATTATACTAAATAATGTAATTAACCATAAGGAAACCCCAAAAAAAACATTCAACACTTAGCAACATACGAAAACTGCTTAAATATATCACATTATTTGGCCCGAAAAGAAAAGGACCCTAAAGAAACATATAACAGCATTCAAAACCAATTCCCCAAGGAATTAAAAACCAGATGTGAGCCTAACCTGTCAGCACCTTTGCAGAAAAGTAATAATTGCCCATCTTCGTCGCGCACAATTACTGACATACGCTTCCTTTTGCTGGTGAATTCCAATAGATTTAAGACTTGATACTCCCTGTTTTTCCAAGAGATGACCCAGGTATTAAGACAGAAGAAATTGAATAGAAAAGTTCAATCAAATACTTTGATAACAAAAAAAAAAAAAAATCAGATAATCACCTTTCCACTGGTTGTCCTGGATCAGGATACTTTTCGCGGACATACACACTTGACTGATTTCTTTTACAGAACTCAAAACCTAACTCACGTGCTGCAACAAGAAAAGCTCCTTCGTCGGGTGACTCTGCTTCATATGTATATTGGCCAGTCTCTTCATTTAGCTCAGGAATTGCAGTATGGCAAATGGCTAAAATCCGCAAAAATAATAAAATCACATCACAGGTGGGCTCTCTCAACCAATTTCCATCCATGAGGCGGTTGTCCACAAAGCTAAACCCTTTTATGGCAGGTTTCGGATCCTTACCATCCTTGGATGTAACAACAGTTTCCAGCTCAATTTCTGATCCTACTTCATTCCCCCATGATACTTGTTGACTATGTTTATTCCTGGGAACATTGGCAAGTTCTTCATCATGCTCGTCCTGATCATCAAGGTCAGTAGCCATCTGTTTTGCTGCTGCAAGTTCAACTTCACTAGAGCGGACACCGTATGCAATGCCAGCAATGCAACACTTCAGAAAGTCCATCTGGTTGCAGGTTAAAGTGCCAGTTTTGTCAGAAAGGATCGTGTCTACCTGGCCTAACTCCTCATTCAAATTTGATGTCCGGGCTTGAGCAGGAGTTCCATGCTCTTCATCATACATGTGTATGTCATTGTTAATGAACTTTGCTTGCAAGACCTTCACAACCTCAATTGAAACATAAAGAGAGATGGGTATTAGATATCCATAAAGGATAAGAGCAGTGACCAGATGGATAGCGCCAGCCGCGGCAGGTTTTTTTGGGCTATACATATCTTCTGCATCGTCTGGTCGTAAGTACCATGCCGATGGCATATCTTTTCTTGTCTTCACACCAAACCCTATTGAGCTGATCAAGGAGATCACTAAAAGGATGAAGAAAAGGATGTAGATAATCTTGTCCATTTTCTTTTCTATTCCACTCCTTTTTGAGGGGGACTTTGTCGAATTCTGCATGACTTTGCTATCATGACCTGTAAATATCACTACCCCATAGATATAACTTGTATTCCTGAGCTTTGAATCTCTCAGGAGTATCTGACCGGGTTCAAGAGGATAAATCTGCCGGTCATGATCAAGATTACCCACAAAGGAATAAAGATTGGGATTTGGATCTTCACATTGAACTGTTGCTGTGAAGTCCTTGAAAACTCCATCGTCATCCAAAGGTGAGGTTACCTCCAAGCATCTCTTGACCTTCAAATTTGTCTCACCATCTAAGTTCATAGTCTCAACATAACAGAAGCCATCCTCATAACTTGACGACAATAGAAGCAGATCAGCAGGAAAGAATTTATCCTTTTCCACTTTCACCACATCTCCAACCACAATCTTATGCCATGGCCTATATCCGAAAACACCATCTCCTTTATGAACATTTACTTTCCGAAGATTAACCTTCATGTCCTGCAAGAACCTATTCCAGTCTTCCATAGCTTCCTTTGCCATACTGAGACCAACAACAAAAGCCAGAGGAGCTATCATGCTCCAAGGACCGAATGGAGAAACAGAAGTGAGTGAAAGACCGGCAGCCAAAAGGAAATAGATATTGGCAACCCGTCTGAACTGCTCAAAGAGTGCCTTGGGCAAGAAGGTGATCGGGTTATACTTTGTGGTCGATATGTAATTTGAACGGTATTTGTAAGGTTTCTTTTGATGGAGCAGAGGTTGGTTACAATGTACAGTTCTCGAGTACCCAGGACCTTGGATTGGATGAGGTGCCCCTGACTCATTGCCCCTTGGCTTACGCAAGAATGTGTAGAGGTGGCTCCGCCGTAGCCTTGCCCTTATTCTTCCTCCAGCCATTTCTCTCAATTCCAGCCAAAACCAATCACAATTGGCACACACCCATCACAGAAAAGGATTCAAATCCTTGCCCTCAGTCCAATTTTTCCTTCTAATGCCTAACATAAAAAGTAAAACGAAAATCAAACCTAAGCAAATGAGAAATTGACAACATGATATACTTAGCATATTTCACACGCCATGTAACTAATCAAAACTTCATGCATTAAATATTTAAAAGCAAAACTAAATTCCTAAAGCTTCATTTCAAATACCTTGCATACTAAGATTTCCAACTTTCCCAACCCTCCAGATTCGACAAATTAAAGAAAAAAGCTTCAGGCCAAAACTGACAACTAAGCTCAATCTGAAGCCAAACGGCACACTCAAAACCCGAATAATCAAACAAATGGGTTTACAATTCTTCCAAAAAAAAACTAAAATCCAAAAAGGCAAGTAAAACATCATTCCAGCTCAGAACCAAGCAATGCCCAGCTCAATTCATCAAGCAAAGCTCCAGACTCCTCTTCCCTAAAACCCCAAAGATTCGGCCAAACCCAGAAATCCAAGAACCAATCTTTTACCCAGAAAACCAAGAAAGTTGCCAAATTTAAACGAAAAAGCGCAATGGGTACCTGACATCAGAAGCCCCGGTTGATCTTGGAAGCGAATTAAGACGAACCCATTTTGATCAGAACGAAATGGGCGAAAAAGAAACGAACTTTGGCAGCTGCAGATCACAAATGGGTAGAGAGAGAGGAGAGAGAGAGAGAGAGAGAGAGAGAGAGGAGGGAACAGAAAGAGAGAGAAGGAGAAAAAGGGAAAAGAATGACTAGTACGTACACACAGCTTCCTCTTTCTCTCTCCCTCTCCCCGTCGTGAAGTCCAAACCAATGCCAGGAATTTCCGGGCCCTCCTTTTCCTATATTTATCATTTTTATCTCACACTGTAAATAATAACCAAATTTCCCTTCTTTATTTAACAAAATGAAAAATTTTGGTTTTTTTGTTTTTTTGTTTTTTTGTTTGGGAGCTAAGAAATGACCTGTCTTGGTTTGAGCAGCCACCGAAGAAGAATCAGTCTGGGTCTCCCCCCACCCCGGCTATTTTTTAAGGTTTTTAGGCCGCCACCCTGTGTTCAGAGCTGTGGGGCCAGCGTGAGCTGAGGTGGCGAGTCAGAGGGCACGTATTGGTCAACAAAAGCAGGGTGTGTTTTTTAGGATTGCTTTTACTACAAGTTACAGATTTTTGAAACTATTACACGTATTTTGGGAGAAATTGAATTTATTGTTATTACAGTTTTGGTTTGGAAGGTCGTGTATGGCAGGCGTTTAGGAGACTGGAAATCTTTTTGTACCCCGAAATCTTGCTGTGTAGGGTTTTGGGTTGCATGACTGGCGTCTCAATCTTTTTGGTTGGCAAAAAACTAGCCAGGTTTTATGAGAAAATGAATGGGGTTGGTGTGCTTAGATGCTCGTGTGGGGTAAGGTTATGATATGTTAATGTTTCTCATGCATCAATTTTTTTTTACTATTTTCATGACTCATTTTATCACTTAAAGACTCATGTGGTAATTTAAAAAATTTATCATTTTAAGGACTAATATTACTAATTTAATGACTTATTTTACCACTTTAAGGCAATTATATCAATGTCATACGTTAACACATTATACAATTTCTCGTTTTTCACACATCTTTTTGTAGATCCCAATCTAATTCTCACATATGAAATGAGTTTTATCATGTGTAATGCATTGCTAGCAAACTAGCAATTCATCATACTTGACTATAATATTGATACGAAACCCGACTATGATAGGAGCTCTAATCAGAAGTGAAGAACTTATAGTACGGTTAAGGCTTTAGATGTCCTCGAAATATTTATTGAAAATTTTTGTAATGATATTTTCATGATATCCATAATATATTAGTTTTAGATTATAAGTATCAATATCATTAGATTTTTTTTTTTCAAAAAAAAAAATCGTAGCTCACCCCACCCAATATCTATAGATTTTCACTCATATACTAACTCAAAAGTTTTTCCAAAATTTCCAACAATATCAAAACTTGAGACATTGAGTATTGTTAGTGTGAAATATGGGTTAATGGTCTTGGATATGCAGAGAACTGTTTTCATGCAACCAATTGAGCTATATATGCAACCAACAGACTCCACATCATACCAATGCCTGTCAAGAGAATCTGTTAACAAAAAATTACGAGTCGTGACGATAGGGCTCGGTTCGGTTAAATTTGATAATTTTATTGACTCTAGTTAATTTTCAGAAAATAAACGAGTCGCATGAGAATATGACTGTTTAAACAAGCCACATACATGGACCCTGTAAAAAAGAAAACAAAGTAAAGATGAGACTAAACTGGCTCGCCACGTTGGTCTGTTTCTATGTTGTCCTAATTGGAATGACAAGCTTGTTGTACTAATCATTTTATAATTGTGGCCAAATTTAAATGGCCAGGTTCTGTTTTGGCAGGTTGTACCGACTGAACGGCTCGAAATAATGGAACTCATACCATGATCTGTTTGCCGTTTTACGGAAAAAAAAATATTGATAATTCGATTAGTTACTAATAACCTAATAAGAGGTGATTAGATTTGTAGTTTAGTACGAATTAATATTTGCATAATTTATGATCTAATTATCCTTTGACCGGCGTCTGAGATGTTTACATGGGTTGCCATGTTCTTTTCAACTATCAACTAATTTGTATCGAAACTATCTCACTTAGATCCATCACATCATGGTTCTGAATCAATCACTTGTTATTCATCACAATTTATATTCAAAATTGTATAATATAGTACGTGCACATAAATACAAAACTGTCAAACCACTTAAAAATCAAACTTCTTAATATTTTTTTTTCCTGTAATAAAAATTAGGGCATGAGCATGAGAGTATTGGTGTGGAAACTGAACCTATGTTAATCTTCGCAAATTTTAGGTGACTAAGAAAAAAAAAAATAGCGATCAAACCGAACCTGATTTGGTCATTTTGTTTTTTGTTTATATCTTGACTAAAGTTCAATTCTAAATCAACTTTTTACTCTCATTACTTGGATTAAATCTTAAAGGCTGAAATTTATGTTTTCCGAATATCCTTGAAAAACTAAAAAGAAAAAAAAAACTGAAAAAGAAATCCATTTTCCTAATCAGGGTAAACGATAGATCTTAATCTGGTTTTGGGGTAATGATTTTGGTACTTTTTCTTGTTCATTATGCACTTGATCAAAATCGAGGGAGGGACACTGACTTGTCAAACATTCAAAACACGAGCTTTCAAACCCCAGACAAGAATGATTAGTTTAATGAGTCCCTCAAGATTAACTACATATGCGATGCTACTTAATTAATTAATCAAACACTCAATCTGAAAAAAAATATATATATTTATATATATATATATATATACAGTCCGTCTCAGGTGCGGACGTCCGTACCGAGCGGTCGGTGCGGATTTACTGTTTTCGACTACTTTTCGGCCACATTTTTACATCTTAACCGTTCAGTTTTTAGGTCCTAGTGTATAGATCACCTCTGCAAAATTTCAGCCAATTTGATGATCGTTAAGGCATCCAAAACTGCAATTTACCATTATAAATACGAACGGTTCCGGTTCGACAGATTCGGTCAATTCGTGTAAAATGCAGTTTTGGATACCTTAACGATCACCAAATTGGCTGAAATTTTGTAGAGGTGATCTATACACTAGGACCTAAAACCTAAACGGTTAAGATGTAAAAATGTGGCCGGAAAGTGGTCGAAAACAGGAAATCTATACCGAAAATTCGGTACGGACGTCCGCACCTGAGAAAATTTCTATATATATATATATATATATATATATATATATATATAGATGCAATCGGTTGAATATTCACATAGGTTCAGAAAGAATTGGGCAACAGGTCAGATACAATTTATGTATATATAATAATTAGGTCCCCTACCATTATACAATTATGGTCATGGGCTCCATACTATTAGCAGATAAAGAATGAAAGTAGCTTGAATTAAAGTTTTACCTAGAAAAATATCTGAACTAAATATCTTAGCAAAGATAAGCATGGTTTGAAGAGCCTAAAAAGGTTGTCCAGTTCTTGGCATGGTTGTTGAATTGCAGTACTACTTGTGACATTATCAATCCACCTTTTTTTTTTTATATTTGTATTTTTTTTATTCTAGAAGACAATGTAACTCCCAACTCTACTTCTGATATCAGTGAGATTTGAACTCATGACCTCAACGTTGTTATTTGTTAGTTATATTAGCTAACCAACAGATCATGACTCACCGAGATTATCATTCTATTTAAATGAAATTTCTAATTTTGTAACAAATTAGCTAAACTGGTAAAGAAATATATAAAATAAGAAATAAGGCTAATTTCATCTTATTTTTTTACTAACTTTTACACCTGCTTGACTTATTTGTACTAATGCATTTCTAGATTCATCATAGTATACTAATCAGTTATCAAATTATAGGTTTTGTCCGTTATATATGATGTTAACGGCCACCATATATGGTTTTAGTAAACATTTGTTTATAACGATGTGTCATTGATGTGACATGTAAAATCAAATTAAATGTGACTAGAATTTTAATATATTTCACACAACTGGCAATAAATGAAGGATTTGACAACTTTGATGAAAATAAATGACTATAAATGCACGTATAGGAGCACATTTGATAAAATTGGAAATATAGGAGCACATGTGATAAAATGGGAAATATAAGGGCACAAGTGATTTAGAATGTAACAATAATGTAAAATGATATATAGTGTACGGGAAGTTTTTGAAGTTTAGGTCGAAGTGTGTCTATTGCTAGCTAAAAACTTCTCTAAGAGAAAAGCTTCTTGTTATTCTTTGTTTGTAACATCTTTCAATTCTTTCCTACAGGAGCTAAAGAGTGAAGATGACAAAGTTATTTAAAGTTATTAGAGTCGCTCTTAAATTAACAATTTAACTATAAATTAATCTCTTCGATATTATTCATTAAAGCATATAAATAATTATTCACTTTTTCGAGCATGATAAAAATAAAAATAAAATTCCTAAATGGAATGATTCACAACTAAATGAAATATAACCAGATCTCGACGAAGTTACATTAACGAATTAACTAGAATCCTGTCGACTGTCGTAGTCTACCGTTGTTTTCCTACTGCTCCTTGACAAGTGATATACATACAATGTTATTTTGGACAAGATATTCGTATCTTCCGATCTGTTCATTATTTGTAAACCTTAATTGGAAAATTCTTTGTTCATTAAAGACTTGGGATATATGGAGAAGGAAAAGGATGTGAAGCTTTTGTTCTTATATTTCCACCAGACAACGGAATGTCATCATAAAATGTGCCTTAATTTCTGGAAGGGACAAATGTGCCTTAATTATCAGTCTTGGTTTGGAACTACGTGCTCTTCTTAGTCTTCATTTTAGGTCCCTAACGAACTTGGATGCACGCATTATTATATCATCGACTAAACCATAGAAATTGTGGAATACACAGAATTCATGCAAACAACCAACAATTACTGCTAATTGTCGAGTACTGCATAAAATGACACTCAATATTATATATACATGTTAACATCCACACCGTATATTGCAAAGCAATAACTCCTACCCAACCACTAGTAATGTAACATGTAAATTGGATCATTTACTCAGTTGGTCATAAAAACAATACAACGATGGAAACCCTAATATTCCAGCATTAGTCCCCAATACTAAAACATTATCTCCGGACAAGTTTGTCAATCTACTGCATCTAACAACTCAAAATATCAATATCTTAAGCACTAAAAAACGATACCAAAATGTGTAAAGTGGGACTTGAACAAACATTCTTCTTTGTCAACTAGTAACAGTAGAGGAAATCAATCAAGTCTAGAAGGGGCAATGTTTGTTTTCTTCTTTCTTGCTTGCTAGTTGGTGCAGAATGATTTCATCTGTTTTTTCTTTGGAATTATACCTACTAAAAAATGTGTAAGTTGCAGCTGGATGTTATTGACGTAGATTATGCTTAGTTTTGACTCTCTCATTATGCTTGACCTTCTAGAGAAAAAGTACAAATAGTACATCTAACGACACATAACACTTTCATCGCATATATTATTAGGTTTCTACGCGTTCTTGACTTGTACAAGTCTTTAAATTTTTAGCTGAATTAGTTCTAAGAGGTTGTGAGTTTGAATCATCCGACTTCGGGTTAGTTTGACGTTATTGTATTTGTTTTCAAACAATTATTTACATGAATTTTTTTTCTTAACCAACAAATATAACAGAATTGTTAAATGAAAGCTGCTGATTCCATTTTAATCAGTGTAGAAGGCTAGTCGGTGTAGACTGATTTTCATTTTTGGAATGATACCAACAACTGCATTATATTTTCCAAGAGCAAAGAGCAACGCGCAAACGTGTAAACTGCGGGGTATTATTGACTCGTTAAGACCAAGCAATGGTTTCTACTTTCTAGAGGAGCATATGATATTGTACAAATTGAGTACATTTGGATCCTAGTAGTCCTCTAATAATAATGACTCGTTAACAATGACAGAGTGACCTTCCTCCCAAATACTGTTAGGTTTGTAAGAACAGTGACGAAGGTCTCCCATATACTGTTAGGTTTGTAAAGCATTGATGAGAATCTATTTATATGTCTTTATGGTGGCTACAGTGGATGTAGTCGATATGAGCAGATGACTCGTGCTTATTGGGAATTTTTCATTGAAAACCGAAAATTGCAACATTTTATCTTATGATGCTTAAATTTTAAAGATTATTCAGACCTGAAGTTAAAGACTATAGGCTTGGGAATTTTTCATTGAAAACCGACAATTGCAACAAAGTAAAATTTTAAAGATTATTCAGACCTGAAGAGCAAGACTATAGGCTTGTTGATACATCAGCGCGCGCATGCGGCGTAGAATATATAAGGGCATTAAAGACCTGTTATTGCCTTAATTACAAAGTATAGCGAACTACGCTAGATTCTTGGAAAACTATTTATTATGTATGTACTGAAAGACCAACAAGAACATACAATGTACATTTGCTTTGTCGTTGTGAAACGAAAGTCTCACTTCATGGTGCAGCCAGGAAAACTTCCGAACTTAGACATTGCGGGGCCGAGGAGCTCATTACCTTCATGAAGCGAAGCATTTCGTGTTTAATTAAACCCCAGCGAGGATATGGCAGCACCAATAATTTTTTAGGTGCGGCGAGAATAAGGCCTTCACATTTTCATTTAACAGGTCAATGAGCCAGGAGATTGATCTATTTCCAATTCAGTAATAAAGAACCTAATCTTCAGATTTGAAATAAAAGAAACAAGAACTTAACCTTTTCTAAGATGAATCAAATGAATCAAAGCAACCAATAATGAAGCCCACAAAAGAATAATGATATAAGGAGACAAGCTCATAACATATGATCCAGCTGATAATCCAATGACATCTACAACATGAATTAAGAGAGCATGACCTTGTCAATATCAAAAAAATTTCATCAATCACACCAAAAAGAAGGCCAACTGATTCACTGCGTTGGCACACAAATCATTTTAGAAGGGTTCTGGTTAGATGTTCCCTTGCTGTAGCCCATGCTTGTGTTATAGTCTGCAGAGTTCGAAAATGAGGACAAGGATTAGATTAATACTAAAGAAGAAGAGCTTCAAATTATTGTAGCAGGTGGCCTAGCTGTGGTTTGTATACCAGTTCGTAAAGTTAGGGTGTTAGTGGGGTTAGTGCCGCCAGTTGATCTGAAATTAATTGTACATCAAGATTTCATGAAATTAGATAGCAAGCTATCAACAAATTAGGGCCTGTTTGGGAATGCTTTGGCAGTAAGCACTTTTGCTCAACAACTCTGTTGCCGGACGCACTTCTGTAAGAATCACACAAGTGCTACAAGTGCATTACAAAAGTACTTCCTATAATGCACTTGAAGCACTTTGGGAGGAAGCACTGAAAAGTGCTTGAATAGCCCAGAAAACACTTTCAGCTATTTCTGGTAAATGCCGCCAGAAGAACATTTGAGCGTCTGAAAGCGCTTTTAGCACTACCTAACAGGCCCTTAAACAGAAAGTTTGCATTACCTGCTCAGACAATGGTGCATCAGCATCCATGGTATGAGTTGCCACCTTTCCTGCGATAACAGTTGGATCTGTTTCAAGTATCATCCTGCAATACAAGTTAACTACATGAGATGTATAATCAGATACTCGTTGACAAAACTAAGGTCAAGAACAAACCAAGCCCACTTCATCTAAGTGACTTTGCCATACTCATCATTCGAAGAGTGTGCTAACTTTAGAGTTGTATAAGAAATATATTGCATACCCTCCATCAACGATCTCATCAAAGCATAGAAGTATGAGATCCAGGTTCTCTAGTGCCTCTCTTTTGTCGACGTTGTTCCTGCAAGTAGGACAGGTATGAATATATAGCAAAGGTCGGAAATAAATAATCATCAAAAGTGAAAGGAGCTTAAGGCAAAAGTTATGATCAAGTTTACCTCAAGAGAAGGGCAACTGCATCAAAGAACCCCTGAAGTACAGTGGCTAAAATGAGTTCGTTTTCATCGTCACCTCCAGTCACAAAGAAGTGAAGGTCCTGCACAAACTTATATGTAACAACGTGGCTCTCAAACATCATTATCTCCGCTGCATAAGATACAATAGTAAATTATGAAGACTGCAAATCTGGTGATATAACATGACTTTCTGTAGCATATCGATAAAAGAAAAAGAAAAAAGAAATCACTGGACAGGCAATGCATTTACTTCACTGATATCATTGCTGCATACCTTCTATCCTTGCATTTGTCTTTAGAGTCTTAGCAAACACAGATCTTTCAAAAGCTAGCTTTGCAGCATTCGTCGGCCAATCATCAGAGTAATACTTGACAGCCACACGCTTCCCTTCAGAGTCTAGAAGAAGAATGTTCTTCACAGATGGGCTCGAATCCTAGATAAAATAAAAATCGGATCAGAACAGCACGCGTAAAGATCACTTCAAATCCTATACGCAGTTAGCCTAATCGATCCACTTAATTCACATCATCATAAGTTCTATTCAAATGGCATCGATGCAGTCCAAATTCACACGCAAACGCAACATTCACATTTTCTACCGAAACTCTGTCGGAATTTAAGCCAAGGTTCTAATAGATCCTTATCAGAATTGACAACAGCACTGTATCCTTGGATCTTAAATTCCGATTGAACATTACGACTCCCATTTGCAAGATGCCGAATCGATTCAAAATCAGTAAAACCGCCCAAAAACAGCATAATATGTTTCACACACATCAGTTGGTGACTTCAGGTATCAACTATCAAGCTTACAAAATACATAAAAGATCTGAAATTCAAACTGGATCGTTTTGCTACTAATCAAAGGAAATACAAAGATCTTTAGACGTGAACTCAAACAATCACCCAAGCAATTGCACCAAACAAATCGGTGGACGTAACTTGAAAAATTCACATATTTTCTCAGAAATTTTACGGATCTCGTACAACAATTACTTGCTAAGAACCAGAAATGATCTTTACAGAGAATTGGAATCGCAGAATCAGAGAGAGAGAGAGAGACTGAGAGACTTACACGATAACCGAAGAGACTCCCCATAATTGATGTAATGCAAATGATGGTACCCCGAGAGCCTTAGCCTTATAGTCTTCTGTTCAGCGTTTCAGGGTTGAAATGATACACCTTCTTCTTTAGAGGGACGAAGATGGGTAGTTTGGTCATTTAAAAGTTTCCCGTGCTGAAGAACGACGTCGTGTTGCTTGTGCCATTTCTGCTTTGAACTAGTTGTATTTTTTTTTTTTAATAATTAGTTGGGCAAATTTCATTTTATCTCCTTAATTTTTACAGCTTAAATTATTTGTGTCATTGCATTTTTAATTTCATCACGGGTGCCTCTGTACTTACCAATTTCAATCAATCTTGTCTAACTCTTGGTTTTCTTCCCAACTATTATGTGATGTATTTTGAAATTATAGTCACATACAATATAATTTTGCATGTCACATTAGTGAATTATCATTATCATTATAGATCATCTCTGCAAAATTTCAGTCAAATTGATGATCGTTAAGGCATTCAAAACTACAAATTACAACAATGTACACGAACGGTTCCATTTTGACAGATTCGGTTTGTTCGTGTAAATTGCAGTTTTGGATGCCTTAACGATCATCAATTTGGCTGAAATTTTGCAGAGATGATCTATAGATTAGGACCTAACAACTGAATGGTTAAGATGTGAATATGTGATTGAAAAGTGGCCAAAAACTGGAAATTCATTCCATAAGCTTAAGTATGGATATCCTTACCTGAGAAATTTTGTGTGTGTGTGTATATATATATATAACACCCTAAAAAATTTCGAAACAACTAAAAGAAACACTTTGATTAAGTTTGCCTTAGCTCTTATAGATGGCTACAGAAATTAATGAAATAGATGGAAAGAGCATGAGGAGGTGCCATGAATTAGAGATCTAGCAGCTAGGGGACAAAACATACAGTACAATAGAAAAAAAAAATGGCCCTTATCGACATTGAAAAGGAAAACAAGCAAATTTAATCGTCTACAATGTATGGAAATGTTTAAGCCGACTCAACTCATGAAATGAAACTCATCGGTTTTTCATAGTAAAATTTGTCTTTGAAGGTAAAGAGAAGAACCTAACTGTTCTAGAGATATCCCATCTCCTGGCACAGTCTTTGCAAAGAATATGGCTTGTGCGCCTCTACTCCCTCCATTCTTCTATTGCAATTTCTATCACCCTCCTTACGTAACGTGTCCCTAGCCCAATCGGCATCACTGTAACCATGGTTGTCCGAAGTCTAGAGAGAACCGTATCGTCCTGCAGATGATAACGAAGAGATATTGGTGCCAGAAGTCTCATATTTAAGTGCAATAGGCGCATTATAATACTTGGCTCAATGCCCTAGACAGGATATCTCATTAGATGTGAAATTGTTAGCTAGATATAGCTCTGCGCCAACACGCCACCACTGGAATGACATAAAAGACATTTTTCGCTACATGTGGACTGCATTCCACCATTGATGAACCGATCATTATCTACAAGGATAATGTTTCTTACATTGAGTAGATAAAGATGAGTTTCATCAAAAGAGACGACACCAAACAGATTGCACTGAAGTTCTCTTTCAATCAGCAACAACAGGAGCATAAGAAGATTGAAGTTAAGCAGATTTGATCTGAAGACAATCGTGCAGACCTCTTCACCAAGTCATTACCGAAGTCTACATTCTAGAAGCATGTCCAAGGTATTGGTCTATGTAAACTATCTAAATTACTTAACATGTAATTTTTAGGGGGAGTATCTTGAATCATACCCACTTGACCATCGTTTACTTTTTTTGTCCTTCGTCCAGGGTTATTTTGTTCCACTAGGTTTTGTTATCTGGCAAGGTTTTAATGAGGCACATCTTTGGGACATCCCATATAAACCTCATGGTGAGATGAATAGAAAGACATCCCATTCTCTGTGTCATTTCTTTCTTCTCTCAAACTCTCTCACTTTATGTTTTACAACACAAAGCTCATTGTTGAATAATTACAACAACTTGCTTCGCCTCTTTTTGCCAACGTGCAAAAACGCGATGTTAAGAACTTTTAGACTTTTAACGACTCTGACATCTACAACATGCGCCGAATGTTGTTGAAAATGATTGACAGCGTGAATTGCGTGTTGTTAAACATGTTTTTTCTTGTAGTGTGAGAAACATATTAAATGGAAAGCGAATGGAAAAAACACCATTCCTTAAAACACAAGAATTACATTGCAAACTAGAGCCATATACATACATATAATCAGGCAGCTACCGGCACGAACGCCCTCTGGTTCTTGATATGGGCACTCTTAGTCCAATGTGCACCCCACACGCAAAAGGCTCATACCTTTCTAACAGCAAGCGCTTCCCAGGGTCTTTCAGGGTGGCCACCCACCAAATAACATTCCTTGCAGGCTAATGCATACCTAGGTCTAGGCCTGGCAACGTGCGGGTACAGTGCGGGTTCTTAACGTGCCGACCCTGTAAGAACCCATTAGATTAACCGGTTTTGCAGGCCAAACCCGGCGGGTTTGCGGGTTTTCGGTTGAAACCCGTTAAGACCCGTAATTTTTATTTTTTTTTAAACTTTTTATCAAAGTAACTAAAACCAATTAAGACTTATGTATATAAACCCTCATTTGCCATTTTCTCTGTATGAACTTTTTTGGTTTTCTATTTTGAAATTTTTTATTTTCTATCTTTTTAGATTTTTTTTCCTTTCCTTGTTTGACAAAAAATAATTCACAAATCACAATTATACGATGATCCAACTGTCGAACCCTCACAGATCACCTAGAGGATCATCTTTACCGATTTATACTATAATCCAACGGTCGGATCCTCACGGATCACCCTTAGGTTCATCCTCTCAAAATTATATGAAAATCCAACGGTTGGATCACCTAAAGGATCATCTTTAACAATTTATACGATGATCCAACGATCAGATCCTCACAGATCACCCTTAGTTTCATCCTCTCAAAATTATACGACGATCCAACGGTTAGATCCTCACAGATCACCTAGATAATCATCTTTGCCGATTTATATGATGATCCAACGGTCAGATCCTCACGGATAGCCCTTAGGTGCATCCTCTCAAAATTTTACGATGATCCAACGGTCAATTTCTCACGGACCACCTAGATGATCATCTTTGCCGATTTATACCATGATCCAACAGTCAGATCCTCACGGATAGCCCTTAGGTTCATCCTCTCAAAATTATACGAAAATTCAACGGTTGGATCGTCCCGGATCGTCCTTAGAATCATCCTCACAAAATTATATGACAATCCAACGGTCGGATCCTTACGGATCGCCTTTTGAATCGTCTTTGCACAATTATACGAAGATCCAACGGTTGGATCATCCCAGATCGCCTTTAGAATCATCCTCACAAAATTATACGATGATCCAACGGTCGAATCCTCACGGATCTGCTTTTGAATCGTCTTTTCACAATTATACGAAGATCCAACTGTCGAATCCTCATGGGGAATACGAAAAATTATAAAAATGCCCTGGTTGAAAAAAAATAAAATAAAAAATGGGGAACCCGTATGGGTAAATGTGAAATGGGTTTTTGGGAATGATTTTGAGTTAACTGGTTCCAATGGGTTTAGCCCGCAAAACCCGTTAATTTGCGAATTTTTTGCGTGCGGGCTTTTTTTAGCCCGGATTAATAAATGGGGGGGGGGGGGGGGGGTTGTGCGAGTTTTGAGCGTGCGGGTATAGTGCGGGTTTGTGGGTTACAGGTTTAAATGCTAGGCCTACCCAGGTCCAAGAGTTGCGCCCTCAGGGACAGAGAAAAGGTATGGGCATTGTGAAGCATAATGCTCATTGTCCTTCAAACAAACTTCACAAACTCCACATTCTATTTCCTCTCCTAGTTCGACTGGTGGGCAAGCTTGAGAATCAATATCTTTAGGAAACTCTCGATCAAAGACAGTACCGTCTGGATATATAATTCTATAGTTTAAAATTGTGAAGGGAGCCTTCTTTTTGTCTCCTCATGCTGAATTATTGCTACCTCCTTCTCCCTTCTCCTTCTCCTTCTCCTTCTCCATTGACATTCACTATTTGCAATCTCTGATGAAAAATCACTGAATCAGATCTCTGCTTCACCCTATTTATAGTGAAATTAGTTATAGGACGTCCTTTGCTTGAGGCAATAAGTCAAGCACATAATTTTTCTTTTCCTTATTAGAATGGGGCGAGATCTGGTGACATTTCTGTGTCACCTTTGGGCTTGGCTGGTGGCGGCGACGTCACTACGTCATCTTTCTTCTGATGGATCTGCATTGTGGCTGAAGCTTGTAGGGCTATTTGGTTTTGTTTGTTGTTGTTTGTTGGGTTTTTTATTTGGGCCCGTTTTGAGTCTTTTGTTTGTAATGCAGTTCTTGTTTGAATAAACTTGCCACACCATTGAACCAAAAAAAAAAAAAAAGGGGTGAATAATTAATTTTCGATAGTTGTCAAATTCCCATAACTTCTCTCCTTTTCCTTATACGAGTAGGCAACGCCGAAGAATTTTGGCCTGCGAAACTGCGTGTCCTTTATGCAAATTACATATAATGTCATTTTTGTGAGTTGAGACCTTGTTATTTTCTAGCCACAAATTATTTTTTTCTGATCAGATCTATACAATATAGGGACTGTTTCAACCGTTGCAGGTGATCTCAATTTGATCGTGTTCACGATTTTCAGTTGTATTCATGAGCTCATAGACAGCAGCAATCTGCTTTATTTTAGGGTCATGCCAAGTTTCAAGCTTGCAACAGATGTTTCTTACAGGAAGCCCTTTGGAGCCAAATCATAGTGTATAAAATATTTTGTAGATGATGGAAAAGAAATAGTTCCCCAACTAAAAATCTCACATTTAACAGTTGCTAATACGTGATGACGACACCCAATGAAATGATAATAAATAAACAAAACATGAGTAGCTGAAAGCATATCCTATGATCAAACATATAAAATCTACCTAGGAAGAATTCAAAGTCAATTGGAACTTTTATTTTGTACAATGGAATGATCACTATTACTACATAGAAGGAGCCGAATAGCTGAAATCAAATTTGTCTAAGGGCTGTAGAATGAAGGGCCACACTTGCATTTCCAACCCTCTGGCTCATAATTTGCATACTGAACCCTGAAATGGGTGTGCTTTTTGGTAGTGGGCACTTGAATAGCTTCACATGGAGTGCATCCATAACACTTGTTCTCACAGCTTGGAGGGCTTGACCCTATTTTGCTTCCCCCACTGTAGTTTGCTATTTCATTTTTCTTTGCCACTCCAATAGTTGAGCTTGTTAATCCCTAATTTGATGGAAGAAACAATGTCAATAACAAACACTAAGCTAAGCAAAACACACACGCACACACAGGGAAAATAAGAGGAACCTGTTCCAAGGTAACATCAGAAGACTGATCTGCATTCGGTCCTGAACCTGTGAAGCATTAAGATTGAAAGTTGGTTGAGAAAGCCTGGAGCTTAGCCAAAAACTATGAGAGAAAGGAAATAATACACTAAATAGAAAAGAAAATTGGTTTGAAATGAAAAGGGTGTTAATTATGAGATAGGAAGAAGAAAAGTTGCTGGTATTAAGCCAAAAGAAACTTTTCATGAGAAGGAATTCTCCAGAGTCTTATGTAAACCAAACAGAGATTGTGTTCTTTTCAATTCCTCATAAAAAGGGACAAAGAATAAGAAGCGGTTCCGATTAGTGTAAGGTATTACTGAAAGAGGTATAGAAAAGCATTTGACTTGCAGATGTATACTCCAAATGTAAAAAAATAAAAAACTGAATCTTTCCACTTAGTTAAGTTGCAAGAAGACATAATCAGTAGTGGAAACAAATAAAGAAGCTCACTTTTATGCTCATGATTGAAAAGGTAATCTTCAATGAGAAAAGGGGGAAACCAAGTAAGTACCTGCTTGATGAACATCTAGACCATTACTTGGAGGAAAAAGTCTGCTTGTTGCAGAAACCCAACTCATGATTTGAAGAGCTATAACAAACCAATAGCTTATTCCCTTCATTGCTTCAACCCCAAAATGATCGTGGAGTTTATTAAGGCTGTTAGAGAGGAACAGACAGAAAGAGATTGAATCACTCAAAGCACTTGAGGTCAGAGCTTGATTGCAGCTGGGATTCTATATATAACAAGGGTGGAAAGGCCTAGAATACAAAAAAACCCTATTCCCCAAAAGCTAGAGCGAGTCTCAGAAACTCAAATATTTCTTGGTTTTCTCTATATAGTCTGTCTATCTTTGCATTTGGTAGTTTGGTACAGAGATTTTGCTTCACAAGCAAGTGATTCTGGGGTTTCTTGTTGCAAGCTTGTACCTCATTTGACAACTCACCTCAAAAGACCATTATGCCTGAGGAAGATTTCTCTCTCTCTCTCTCTCTCTCTCTCTCTCTCTCTCTCTCTTCAAATCAATCCAAGAGAGTGGTACTAAATGTGAGCTGGTCCCAACCCAGAGCAACAGCACAGCTCCTCTTTGGGAGGTCTGCAAATTTGGTTCACCCCAAGGCAATCTTAGCCTTTTTGTCATAGCTTGCACAGCTATTTTTCCCCCCTATTTTTCTTCAATATCTCCATTGCCTTAAAAGGGAATCATGTAATCTTGATTCAGTTGTCAGTAGCAGAAGCCTTTATATAAAAAGTAGGAAGCATCAATGACATGTAAGTACAGATCAGAAAATTGAATGAGTTAGTTAAACAGAGTAAATATAAGGTTAATTGGGTCAACTTTATTTTACAGTCTTACAGGTTCGTAGGTGGGGAACACCCAGTATTGTGCATCTCCTTGAATCTGGACCCTCCAATTTTTCTGGGTTAAAATGGTAGACCTTCCATTTGGACCTCAAGCAGATTGGCATTTAAGAATCTGGGTAGCCTTGAATATCTTGAAAGGTACTTTTAGTTGATCACATTGATTAGTAACATATTCTGCACAGTCCAGTACAACTATACTTTACTAACATCATCTTTGTTTTGTTGTTTTGCTCTCTTAAGGATATGCTTGGCCTTTAGCATTAAATCTGCAGGAGCATTTTCTTTTGTTCAGTTGTAACAGAAGGCACTATTACTAGGGTTTTCTGTCATGGTACTTTAAGTGCTTTTTCAAAAAGAAAGCACTGCGTTATATCTGTTGAAGTGCTTCAGCTTAATTGCGTTTTAACAGAAAACGCTTATGATACAGAGTACAAATGCTTTCTGTGAAAGCACTTGAAAGTATTTTCCGAGAACATTTCTTTAATTAAGGGGCACTGCAAATGCAAATTAAGGGGCACTGCAAATGCTTCTATACCTCAAAGAAACGCTCATCAATTTTTACCAAATGTTACCAAACATGGTTGTAATTGTTTCTAAGTGTTTTACTGTTCTAGAAGTAATACAAAGCTAGCCTCCTCTAACTTTTTGTGGATTGTGCTTTGAAAGAAAATCTCATATAAGCAACCTTAATTGCACCAATCAGCGCACTCACCCCACTCTAGCTGGGTTTCTTAGTAATATAGGCACTAGTCTACCGTACGCTAATTTGGGTGTGTATTTATTTCCAATAGAGTGCCTAAAAAGGATAACTTCGTCAGATTAGGGACGTCATAACCAGATAATAGCCCTACCCCAATATTTTACAAATGTGCATAAAAAGCAAGACTTGCTTTCTCTTTTTCTGTGAGAAGTAGAAAAAGCTCGACTTTTAGGAAAAGCATTGAACAGATCAACTTCAAATTCACACATATATGTATATACAAACTGGTAACTTCAGCATTGCCTACTGAGGAGTGTACGGTGTACCCTTTCTCTTCCACCTGAAACTACAGACCAGAGAGAGTTGAAGAAGGCAATCATTCATTCATTTTTGTCCCTGAAAGAATTTGAACCAGCTGGAGCACACCAGGATATAAAACCCCGCACAAAAAAACAAAAGGCCAGGCTATTATTTATTTCTGGCTATGAAAACAGGTGATGATCTGATGTTCATTTCCAGACCTCCCCGTTGAACACCACTTTTATCATGTAAACTCAATGTGGTGGTGAGTCTATATTGACAGGAAAAACCAGAGTTTCTGCATACAGACCAAGTAGACATTAATGTGTCCTTTCCAATAGGAGTGAATGATTTTGAAGACGAGGCTTAAACTACTCTCTACTCAGGAGCATAACTTCTCTGGTGAAGCATATGAACAAGAATAAGATGTAGTTTCTTAGCAGATAGGAGATTAAGTAAAATTTTCTATGTTAGTCTTATTGCTGATGAGGAGGTTAAAGTTCAACTATATACTACTCGATTGCAATTCATCAAGAATGTAGTAGGAAAAAAAAAATCAATATAGCATATGATTTAACTCCTGTTACCATAAAAGATTACAGATTTGTCAGCAGAAAAGAACACTAGAAATATACTTTTTTTTTTTTGTACTTTTTAAATATCAAAACATTCTACTGAGATTTGTAGAGACGTCATGATCCTAGTGAGTGAAAGTTTAGAAGAAATTAATGAGTACAGCATGAGAAATGTTCAACATCTTACATTCCAACTGGTGAATTAAAGTGTAAAACTTTGGCCAAACCAGAATTTCTAGTTCTGCCCACCTGACCCTTAAGGTTTATGGATCCAAAACCCCTGTAAAATCCAGGGCAATCCACCTGCGGTTTCATATTCAAAACAAAGATCATTCTATATCTCAACATTTCAACATTTCAACAATATCATTCACGGCATGAGTTCATCTAGTGAGTTTCCAAGGCTAGGACATCGTCATAATAGACTCATTTTCTACAAGAATAGACCAAGACAGATTGGACATATTATAACAAAACAGGAATGGTCTTAGATTTGATTTTAGCAATAACAATCTAAAGCAGATTGTGGTCGAACTAGAATGGTCTTGGAGCTATTTGGCGTCTACATTTGGGGAGTGTTGATAGCTAGCCTAGCTTAAGTCTTTGATAATGATACGAAAAGTACGTAATGATCAACGAATAAGTACCAAGCAATCATGTAGCATTTTCATTAAAGGGGTTCCTCCAAACTACAACAAGCATGCCCCACTTTATGTAAATAGCTAGAGTTCAACAAACATTCCAATCAAAGAAGTTACACAAAGGTCAAAAATACAATATTAACTTCTCATTTAGCTATAGTTGCATACAACTGATGCTCAACCAACCAACCAACCTCTCTCACTTAGAAGAAGAGTCATGGCTACTGGAATCTTTGTGAATTATCGCCTCCACAATGGCTTCGACTTCTTCCTTCACCCTTTCAAACACATTTGGTCCTTTCACTTCCTCAATTGGGGTGTTTTCATCAATGTCATTACTCGTTCCATGCGTTTCTTTGTCATGATGTGGTGATTTCTCAGCGTGATGTCCTGGTGAATATCAATGTGCCATATCAAAATATATACCTAGAAAGATAGATAGATTAACTTCTAGGTAAATCATTGTACATGATCTAAATCCTCTCCTACATAAATATGCGATTTTTACACAAAACCCATCATCAAGATTCAATTTTTATTCGGAATATTAATGGATCAATCTCAGAATATGAACTAGAATATAGCAAAAGCAACCAAGAAAGCAGATAACAAAAATAGACAATAACCTTGGTGATTCTGTAAATACAAATAAATAATACCTGAGAGAGAGTCTTTCAGCTCTTGCTTTGGTTCTGCCATTGGAGCTTCTGCTTGTGGGTCTTGAATCTCTTCTCTCTGTGATAAGTTTCTGTGTTTCGAATTGAGGTACACTTGCAATTCAACCTCAAGTTCAGAGACCACCTGGAAAGTTTATACGGTTGTGATGCAACCACATGGGACCCACAAATTTAACCTTTACTATTACTTTTTTTTTTTCCACAAATTTTTGACCTTCAAAATGAAGAATTAAATTTAGTAGATAGAACATTTCTTACTAATTGATGCATGTTAGGTTACATAAAATTAATAGAGACTCTTGATATTATTTTGAGACGTTCTCTTTATGCTTATTGTAATCAAGGGTTTAGGCATCATATCATCCCTTGTATTCTACGGTTTCATTATTTAGGAATTTAGGCATTATGTCTTCTATAGATCTATTTATGCTTATGGACAGCCGTACTAGCCCTTAAAAAAAAAAAATGAAAAAGTAGATTTTACGTGTATAGCTATTAGTTGGGTGAGCGGAGGGGCAAAACCCTAAACCCCAAATTGATGTAGGAAGTGAGCAGTTGAAGCTGATCATTTGGTGAGTCTGTTTTTGTGTTTTATCCAAAGTAGTAGTGTTGTTCAATTATGTTTGGTCTGTGTGGTAACAAATTGCATTTACTAGTTCCGAGTTGTAGCAATGTTGTTGATTCAGTGACCCGTTTTCATTGCTTTCAAAGGAACCAATTTTTATCAGATCATGGTCATCAAAATCATCACCATTAGGTAGTGAAATTGATCATAAACCCCAAGGAACCTGAGGGATCCGACTCCTCTAAAGTGAGGAATATGTGAATTTACTTCAATCTCATATAATTTGGACTCTCTCTCTCTAATCTAATAGTCCTAACAATTGACACATCACCCAATTTAAGGGTCCTAACAAACCATTTTGCCAAACATACTATGATTTTCTAAGCGAACAATCATCTTTTGTTGTTACACCCAATTTTTTTTTTTTGAAACGGTTTCTTCTTCTTAAATTGGCTATATGGATCACTGAACAATTCTTGAATAATTTTAGCATTAGAACAAACTGAAGAGCAAATGCAACAGAAAGAATGAACAATGGATCGTAAATCAACAACAACACCCTTTTTTTTTTTTTTTTTTCCCTCAACCATGGACTAAGTTATCATGGAAGCACAGAGAAAGCAAACATAGAAACTCCACGCCAAATTCCTAATTTTTTTTTCCAGAGTTAACGACAATTTAACCGTAGTTTAGACTTTAGATGAAGAGATCAAAAATTAGTGGGAGAGTGATATTTACACACTTTTAAATTAATCAGAGAGTCTAAATGTTATAAAATTAAAATAAATTCACATCCTTCTATTTTAAGTATGTTCCGAATTTATTCTTATTTATTAAAATAAAATGCCCAAAACACTCCCCTTGCATGTTCACTGATTGGGCAGTCCTACTAGCCATGTGGTATGTCTGCTTTACGTAAGAGTCTCTCAAAAAGAGAGGAAATAGTGAGGCCGTGGATAACCAAGTGAACTACCCTTCTCTGTATTTCTAAATCCAAAACAGTAAAGTGTAAGACTACTTGAGGCTTGAGGAGAGGAGCAAAGCCCTAAATCCCAAATTGGTGAGTCCCATTCTGATCGTTTGCTCCAACATTAGGTTTGGTTTTTGTTGTAAGAGATTGCAATTACTAGTTCCAAGTTGTAGCATTGTCGTTGGAGCAAAGTGGAAGGCGATATATCAGATAGGTATATAATCTACGGATAAAAGTTAGTCAAATAGCTGTACTTTCTGTGTGAATCTATAATGTGTCTCAATCAAGTAGGGCTGTGTTTATATGTTCTTCTAATCTTCTATAAACCTTTCAGGATTTCATCCCTTGTGTTATGAGTTCTCTAGCTACTATAAATTTGTATGTGAAGCTAGTCTCTACTACATTCTGTTGTTTCTGTTGAAAATAAGTAATGTTCATATTTAACAAATACATGAAAAGCATCTGTTTGTAAGAACAATAGTTTCTAAATTTGTTTGATGATGAGAGTCAAATCCATGGCAACCAAGATGATTATTACTCATTAGTATTTACATATATGATTGTTTTGGTTCTTCTGTTATTTTTTGGGGCACCTTATCTATTTTTCTATTATTTTAATTTAGTTCTTTTTACAAATTAGCACAAGTACAAAACATTTTGGGTCATAACAAATTGCTAATAAATAAGATTAACAAAAACCATGAGTCCAAGATCTCTCAGATAACCTTAGTAGGAATATGATCTCAACTAGGGAGCCTAACAACATTATTATAAGGGTGGTAGATCTCTATGGCCTAGGATGCGGACAAATAAGGCTAGGGATGATTGACTTGTCAAATAAAAAATAATAATAAACAAAATTATAAGGGAGAGTAATTATGGTATTTTGTTAAAAAAAAAATTTAAATTAAAGTAATAGAAAAGTAGAAGGGATGTGTGAATAGAGAAAATAGGTAACACACACAGAGGATCCTTAGGGTTAAGGGTTTAGGGGATCCTTTCCCCCCCCCCCCCCCCCCCCCCCAATTTTTTTTTTAAGAGATTATTTGTGGGACCTACTTTTCGATTGTATTTCAATATCTCCACAATTTAGTTTTTAGGTCCTAATGTATAAATCACTTATGTAAAATTTAAGTCAAATTGATGATCGTTAAGGTATCGAACGAGATTAAATCAATAAACGAACCAAATTTGTCAAACCTGAACTGTTCATGTTTATAATTGTAAATCGCAATTATGAATACCTTAATAATTATCAATTTGGCTGAAAATTTATAGAGGTGATCTACTCATATAGTCCTAAAAGATGATCGGTTGAGATGTGAAAATGTAATCTAAAAGTAGGTCTAATAAGCGATCTCTTAGAATGGTCAAAATAAGGGCATCCACTAGAAGGGTATGTATGTATGTAATTTTTTTTTTTTTTTGAAAAAATTGATTTACACATCTCTTATTCATTTTAAATTCCAGCAATACAAACATCAAATTGAATACAATCGAAGAATAAAGCATACCGATATTCTAATTTCTAAGAGTTGGAGGCGGAATCACTTTTGTAGAGTTTGTTATATTCATTGAGCTCGTCGTAATATACGTCCTAAACTCATCCGCTACGGCAGCAGCCGCCGGGTTCTAGCTTCTCCCGCGGCGGCGAAACTTTCTTGACAAATTTTTTCGGCTCTTCTTTCTTCTTCGCAGCCTTAATTGGTCGAGTCTTCATCGTAGAAGCTCCGCCTTCGTCGCCTATGGAGTTGTTGAGGCACAAGGTTCGTGGTCAATGGCAATTTATTCTAGAGTTAATATATTGGAAGGGAGTAGCTTGATCAAAAGAGGGAGAGGTACTGAGACGATGTGGGCCCGAGCATTGTTTGAAGGTGGTTTATGGTTGGGTGTGACTATATAATGGTGGAACTATTAAATCGTATGCCAATTCTATATGTAATGGTGGAACTATATAACATAAGGAAAGAACTTCGCTGACCAGGGCTGGTCAGCCCACGCTGACCACACCCAATAAAAAAAAGACACCTGTCCATTAAAAAAAAAAAAAAATTCTGGTTGAAACCCCCTAAACATCTCCTCCTTGCCGCCGTGAAATTTCTGGTTGATTCGTGGAGCTCTGAGATGAGGTTTGGGGATGGCGATGGAAGTCCATGAATTGTCAGTGAAACGGTGTCGTGCTGGGATTGCGAGTAATCGCGGCGGTGCGGAGGTGGTGGTGAGGCCACTCATTGCCGCCGTGGGGAAGAAAAGCGCAGCGGCGGAGGAGATGGAGCACTGTAACGCTGCGGTGCTCACCCGGAGGAGAGTCTCAGCCACTGCTCCGTCGTCGAACACCGTAGGGGCTGGGGTTGAGTAGGGAAGAGCTGGATGGTGCCGGGGGGGGGGGGGGGGGGTTAGATTTGGTTCTGAGACTGTAAATGAAGGAGAAGGAAGAGATGTTTCGGGGGTTTCAACCAGAATTTTTTTTTTTTTTTAATGGACAGGTGTCTTTTTTTTATTGGGTGTGGTCAGCGTGGGCTGACCAGCCCTGGTCAGCGAAGTTCTTTCCATAACATAAACAATTGGAGGATGTTTACAAGTTCCAGTAACTTTGTTATTTGGTTCAGCTTTATTTTCTATGGTTGCCAACCTCTATAAATCATCAAATTATATGCATCTCTGGGAATCAATTATATGCATCAAATTATTTAGTTTATTTTTCCTTTTCCTACGTCCCAGTTTCTATATGCTTGATGTTGAAACACTCTTTTAGTAATAGCTATTACAACTGGTGTATCATTTTTGCTTTCTACTAAGGCTTGATGTGTTGTTGCATGTTTTATGTGCAACTAATCTCATTTGCATATTGCATTTGTGGATGAACTCCGTTTGTTGTGTTCTAATGGAGTAATGGACTGATCTGCATGTATTATGTGCAACTAAATGACTAATGGACTGATCTGCATTTTGCTCAGTATAAGTTGCTTTTTGCTGATCTGCATTTTGCTCAGTGTTGTTGCTTTCTACTCAATATAAATTCGACTCTTAGTAGTTATGTATATCTGTTAGACTCTTAGTAGTTATGTATATCTGTGGCATTTTCATATTGATCTGGATTTAGAAATCGACTCAGTTTGTGTGATCTGAAATGTATGCAGGAGCTGTGGCAGAGATTACATGGGAGAATTACAAGCACTAGTCCGGACAAAAGAGGGATTGACTCTTTTTTGTTTTTGTTTTTTGGATCTTCTGATTATGTGGGTGGTTAATGGTTTACACACACACACACACATATCGGAAAGGCTCCAACGGCCTTAATTCCTAATTTCCTAGTTTCCAGAGTAATTTTTGTAAGTAGATGACAAGATGGACTTAATTTCCTTGAGTCTACACCAATGTGTTTGAACACTTTTATCTAAAAGGTGAGCAACAAGGATAAAGGAACGAACTATCGAACATGCCTGAAAAATAACACCATTAGTAAATTATTTTTAATTAAAAAAATAAAAAACCAAACTTGAACCGAACCGGACTATAGGTTCAGTTTTCAGTTTTAAACTTTGAAAAATGCAAAACCGAACTGAACTGAATTTAAGTTCGGTTCGGTTCTCGGTTCAGGCCCAAAACAGAGCCGATTTGAACCGAACCCACCCTAGTGATCGCGCGCATGCAATGATGATGAGCCATACACAGCTTCTTTTGAGCTTTTATGTATACTAGACTCATACCCCTGCAATGCACGTATCATTAGATCAGATAGGTTTTCTTCTCACCCACTACCTCAATTTTAGGTTCTTTGTGTTTTTTTTTGTTTATGATAATAGTCATTTTAGATAATCTCATTATTGTTTTAGGGAAACGATATTGGGAGAGAATTGAGTTGTCATTTCATTGATAATAGGGGCCTCTTTATAAAGAGGATTACAAGCATAGAGATAGAGTTCTACATGGAAACATAATCGTACATTGATTGGATATCTCCTAAGATTCTCCGAGAATATCTCTAATATAAACCCTATTTCAACTCGAGGGAGCAAGTAACCTCGAGTTTGGGCCAGACACATATTCTGGATTTACTTGAACACTCCCCTTGTGTTGCTCAAACACGGTGCTTCTCTCGTTGCCTCATTAAAAACCTTGCCGAGTAATAAAAATCCAGTGGGATAAAAATAACCTCAGTCGAAGGGGAAAAAGAGCACAACACACCCTTCACGTTTCAAGACCATACATGTAGACATTTCCCCCTGATGACAACGGTCATAGGAGTAAGGATAACTTCCACAAAAGATACTACCAACATGTTTCTCGAAAGTGGAATTTAATCAATGACTTAGTGAGCAAGTCTGCTACACTGTCCTCAGATCGAACCTAGTTCACTTTAATCTTGAGGAGAGTCTGTTGTTGCTGATTATGCTTGGTGTTGTCGCTTTTGATGTAGCATTTGCTTCTTTATTCAAAACAAGCTTAAATGCTCGTAGGCTCATCTGTGGTAGAATTCAAACTACAATTGTTCGAACATGTGTAATTATGGATCCAATCCGTATACATTCACGAACCACTTTGTGAAGAGTAATAATCTCTGCATTGTATAGCGACCAGGGTCTATTTCTGTAGACCTCCAAGATATCACAGTCTTTACCCATGGTGAACACTTAACCATTTTGGGAATGACCTTTGTATGGGTCAGAGAGATACCCAACATCAGCAAAACCTTCCAAAACACATGTCATTTTGGGATGGGGATAGTGGACGCAGGCCAGTGTTGGTGGCGTTCTTGGTGTGTGATGGGTCTGAATCCATCATCTCTCTATAGGGATAGAACGAGCCCATATCAATCGTACATCTCAAGTATCGAAAGATATCTTTTACACCAATCAAATGGCGTCGCGTTAGCGTAGAGCTATACCTTAGCTAACAAGTTCATTGCAAATGAGCTGTCCGGTCTTGTGCATTGAGCTAAGTACAATAATGCGCTTATTGTACTCAAGTAAGGCACTTCTGCCTCTAGCACATCTTCATCATCATCCTTCAGACGAAGATGATCCTTTTCAGGATCAAGACTACGGACGATCATGGGTGCTTGAAGGTTTGACCTTGTCAAAATGCCTAAGCATCTATCGACACGATGCTCAAGTTCCAAAGTGAGACATAATCGTGTTCTCCCATAATCCTTCATCTCAAAATTGGATTTCAAGTGTTCAGCGGTTTTCCTTAACTCTTTAAGGGCTTCTAATGAAGATAATGTCCAACATGAACTACGATGGAATCAGAAACTTGTTATGGAAGCACGTGGGCATATCCCTTCCCAATCAAATAGTCATTTTAGCGAGCGTTTCAACCTCTTTGTAAACGCACTCCGTGGTCTAGAGCCACTTGACTTGGGTAAATGAAGTTCACCATGAACCTTCATGTATATTCCATATCTAGATCCCTATAGAGATACGTAGTGACCACATTTGTAAGATGCATGTTTAGTTATTCGGAAACTACCAAACTGACAGGGTAGTGGAGTGCAATGACATCCATTATGAGATGATATGTCTCATCGTAGTCGATTCCAGGGCATTTTATGAGAAGCCTTGCACCATAAGGCGAGATTACCATATCTTTTTCTCACTACGCTTTCTAACAAAGACTCATTAGTTAACAGGTTTTATGTTAGGAGGTGTTGGCATCACTACCTCGAAAACTTTCCTCTTCGTTAGAGAATCCATTTGAACCTGGATCGCATCTTTCTATTTAGGCTAAATCTCTCTACGTTGGCATTCATTCATCAACGGAGCGTGGTTCGATATCATCTGACTCAATAAACTCATGCCCAACGAAATGCGCAACTACATTATCAATTATGATGGAGTTTCTATCCCACGTCTCATGTACACTAGTGTAATTTTCATAGAGCTCTATATTCTCAGGAATAGGTTCTGACGTTGAGGTGTCCCCCAACGATAACCATAACCCAGAAGATTCTCATGAGACGGATTTTGAGTGTCGATGATCAAAGGATTAGAGTGTACCAAAGCATCCTTCGAACCCACGGGCCTCCCATGCATCCTAGCTGGGGCCATGACCTATAACGCCAGAGTTCCACTCTCTTTGGAGTTGGCGCCATGCCTACCTCCGTGTAGGGTGGCGCTACGTTCTCTCGTAGGGACTTCCTTCCTTGCAGGCTTGTTTGCAGTATATTTGTGTGATCTCGTCACTTTAACAGGGATCGAGATGATACATAGTGGGGACAGGCCACGATAATTCCTGTCGTTCCTATTGAACATCTATGTTCTTATCTCCCCCTAACGACGGGAAGACTATCTCATCAAAGTGACAACATGCAAATCTAGCGGTAATAAGATCGCCTTGCAAGGGCATTAAGTGGCAGACGATTGTTGGAGTCTCAAGTCCAACGTAGTTGCCCATTCGTCTATAAGGACCTATCATAGTGCGCTGTGGCGGCACAATTGGCACATAAATGGCTCACTCAAATGTGCGTAAGTACGATACTCGTACCCAGTCACTAGCTGTAATGCAAAGGTAGATTGAATGGCTATAGATCGTAGACGAATTAGCGTAGCTGCATGCGATATTGCATCACCCTAAATGGATATAAGGAAATTGGTGCGCATTACCTATGTCCGAGCTACCATCGTAGTCGTTTCCGAGAAACCATGTGGGTGTGTTCATGGGAATATAATGTCCAACATTAGTCCCAATGCAATAACCATCGAAAGTCTTCGATGTAAACTCTGTAGAAACGTCAAGTCCAATTGACGGAATAAGATGATCCGGGGAGTGAGCCGGTTGTCATATGATATGTGCTAGGAGCGTAGAATAAGCAGCTATTATAGGTGAACAATGGCATAACACGTGACCAGCTTGTTTGCGTGTCAACCAAAATCATGAGATATTTAAACGTCCGCAAGTTGGTTAAAATAGTCCACATAATTCCCATGGATTGTATGTAAGAACAGAATGAGTATGTTCATTTCCTTTGCATAGGACTGTCTTAGTCTTAATTTCTCTAAGGAACGGGCTTTGTAAAACGAGCGAGAGGCTTTAGAAGCAACCAATGAGTATTTTGGTTAGGCTTGAGCGTCTGAAACTCTATTTGAAGCAAGTTGGTGATTGCAGCATCACCTGGGGCTCCATCACCATGATGGACGCTATCCATGGCGTTATGGATAGGGACTGCGCCAGCCATAGGCTGGTGGTAGACGGAGGCGGTGCCCTAGGCAACTGCGTCGGTCACATTTAGTCAAGAAATCAACTTTTGATTCATGCTTCGTTTCGCTCGAAAGAAATGATGTCCATGTGAAGTCTTTAGTAGATGGATCATCATATCATGACCATGATGACCTATCATGTCGTGACAAAGTCAATATGTGTCTAAATCCAAGAGATCTTCTCTCATAACTTTATTGGATTTAATAGCTCAAATAGTAACATAAAGTCCACTAGAGAGACACATAAACTTATCTAAGATGAGCCTTTATTCGCAATCATTAGAGGTATTGCAAAGGAACTCATTTCCGTTCTCTACATGTGTTTTCGCATGGAATCCGTCGGCTATTCATAGGTGCGATTGGCCTTAGGAGCGTAGAGAGTTTCTGTGACAGTAATTAAGGTGCCATTTGGCAAGTGGAACTTGGGCTATTCCATGTCCTTGAATTAATACTGATGGCCCAGCCATCGTAGTCACAAAAGTCATATGCTTAGAATCAAAATAGAGTCATAAAGAACTCGAAATCTTATTCATAAGCCAATGAAGTTACATCATTGTCTCTTTGACTAAATAAAATCTAATCCAAAATGATAGCTAATGCAAAACAATGGTAGTCGTCTAACTTCTTTCTGTAATTCCAAACTAAATGTGACCAGGTGAGTAGAGAGATGTCGGAGGAGTAAGGCTCGCTTAAGTACCACTAATCTCAGAACCTTCCTAGACATCACACTTACTTTGAGTGAGCCTACTTTGAAGAAAAGCTAAACCATTGGCATTTACTACAAAGATATATGACAATTGCCTATTACATCTCTTGGAAAAATAAAGACTTAAACAGAATTGTAGTCTATTGATCCCAGCCAGATTTGTAGTCTTCAAACCCTTAACTCTAGATCATCTTCTTGATCTTCTTGTTCCATATAGTGAGCTTCTCTTGCTTCACAATATGCTTTGTAGGCGGTGACGATTTCTTCATGAGCTCTATAAATGTGTGCCCAATGATCAGACACTCCACATCGAGAACATACATCTCTTTGCTCAAACTCCATTGATTGAGGCTCTTTGAAAGCGTCATTCAGATAGCTCTCAGTGTTGGTGGCGCCACCAACATGGCCAGAGGCGTTGCCTCCTTCTCTCTTTCCACGTTGACATCTTTGGTTCGTGTTCGTCTATTTTGGCGGTTACCTGCCCAATTAGAGCTATTATATGGACCAGAACGTCCAAATGTATCCCTAAGATTAGGGTTTTGCTCTTGGCAATCTCTCTTTGGGACGTGACTATAATTGGATTCCGGAATATGCTTTGTTCCCACGGATCTCAAATTATAGTTCTTCACAAGGATGTTGTCATGCTTTTCAGTGAAATTCATAGCTCCAATGAGCTCATGAAACCTTGTGATTCGTCTTGCAGTAATATCGATTCGATAGTTCTTAGCAACCATTAATGCAGAGACGGGGAAAGTAGAGAGAGTCTTCTCAATCAACATCGCATTTGTGATCTCTTTACCACATAATTCCATTAAGAATTTAATGCGAAGTGCTTCCGAGTTGTAGTCAAGAATTGACTTGAAATCACAAAAGCGGAGGCTATGCCATCTCACTTCTAGGTCAGGAAGCAGGGAGTCACGGACGTTGCCAAATCTATCTTCGAGTGAGACCTACAACCTTATGTGGTCTTCTTCATTCATACACTCGTATTGGAGTGAATCATCCATATGACGAGTCATTAAGATGATGGCTTTCGCCTTATTTGCCTATAAGGCAGCTCTATTTGCTTCCAAAGCTTGAGTTGGCTTAATAGTTAGCACGTCCTGGCTAGGCTCGAGAATCGTATATGAGATTCCATCGGCCTTGAGATGCTGGTAGATATCACGAACCCACCTATGATATTCAGAGCCAGTAGTTCCTAATGGAGCAAAGTCCAATTTGTTCAGGTTACTCATCCTGAAAGAGAACAAGAAATTAGGGTTAGTTTCGGAGCGAAAAAGGCTACCACAAAAACGAATAAAATTTCTGAGCGTAGTCGCTTCCAAGAAATTAGGAATTTCCAAGCATAGTTGCTTCCAAGAAATTCGATTCCAAGAAGGGTTGGATTAGATCGAAACAATGATATTTGCGGTCGATCGTTTTATCTCAACAAACTCTTAGTTTGGAGAACTCTACAAGCTCCAAGCTTGGAGTGAGCACGAACCCTACAATTCTGCTTAATTTGGTCTCCCCTATGATAAAGAAAGGGGGGTAGAAGAAGGGAGGTTGCAAGTCCCCGAGAAAAGAAGAGAAATTAAATTTAAAAACTCTACAAAAATGAGAACGTTTAGTAAAAAATACCTCGAAATAGGTCGCCGGAAAATTTGACAGGAAATGGCCTGAAAAATGGCCGGAAAATGGCAGGAAAAGTCGGTGGAAAATGGCAGGAAAAGTCACTGGAAAGTTGACCGGAATCGGCCAACCGGCGTTGACCGGTCGCTGAGGTCGCAGTAGGGTCGGTGCTGACGTGGCAGTAGGGTCCTAATGCTGACGCGGCAGTGGGTCCTTGGGTGTTGATGTGGCAATGGGGTCCAGTGATGGCATGGCTGCTGACGTGGCTTGACTGTGGGCTCGGCTTAGGCCTCTGGGCTGCAGCTTCTCCTTCCTGCTTTTTTTTTTCTTTCCTTTCCTTCTGCCAGAGCATCAGTTGGCCGATTTTCATGATATTTCTTCCGGTTCCTGAATCTTCAGGTGGAGTAGCTTCTTCTGACAAAATTTGGTGGAAATTGGATGTTCGGAAGATGGTAAACCGGTGGAATATTTGCTGAGAGTTGTATGGGGCTTCCAGTGGCCGGTTCTTTGGGTGGGGCTGCCAGTTCTGGGCTCCTCAGATCGAGTTCTTCAATGTGTGAGGTGGAGGCAGAAAATGCTTCAAGGTTTTGTATTCGGATTCAAGGTTTTTAGCTTCTTGAATCAGGGTTTGGCTATTTGTTTCAGGGTTAGGGCTTCGTGCTGATAACGTGTTTTAGGGAAACGATATTGGGAGAGAATTGAGTCGTCATTTCATTGATAATAGGGGCCTCTTTATATAGAGGATTACAAGCATAGAGATAGAGTTATACATGGAAACATAATCGTACATTGATTGGATATCTCTTAAGATTCTCCGAGAATATCTCTAATATAAACCATATTTCAACTAGAACAAGTAACCTCGAGTTTGGGTCAGACACATATTCTGGATTTACTTGAACAATTATGAATTTTTATTTTTATTCTAAAGGGTATTTTATGAATTTTTAAATTTGGTGAAGCCTTTGACACTAAATTTTAGATTTCATTTATGGTAATGGAGATGTGATGACATGTTGGAAATATTATAAAAGTAATAATGTGGCATTTAGGATCCAAATTTTGGAATCGCATTTCCCATTTTGAAACTCTTAGAAGTATTCATTAGAAGATGTGAAGAAATCTTTAAAGAAAATAAAAGCAGCGGTTTGGTACCCAAAAGAAAAGTAAAATGAAAAGTGACAACACGATAGAGTTCGAAGTTATGCCACAGGGCTTGTGAAAGCTTCATTGCCAACCGGGCCAACAGAATACTATTCATCATGGCAGATTCTTCCTTTAATATTAACATTTTAGCTTGCTTGGTATTAACAGGACCTAAAACCGAACATATATAATTGAGACCTTGTGGATGAACTTGTTTCATTACTTTCATTATTTGTCAAAGCAAGCAACTGAGAACGAAGTAACGAACTGAGGCATGTGTACGTGCGCGTAAGTCCATTTCAACGCACGCTTGATGCCTCTAATATTGCTGGATTCTCAAACAAGACCACGTCGGCTAAACCTATTGATCTCCAGTGTATCCAAGCTATTACATAAACAAATTAAGAACCCAAAAAGAGATAATTTTCCGCCACTGGCTTATTTTAAATTGAAAGGAAAAGCACATGAAGAATAAAACCTACAAATTCACGTGACATTAGCTGCATTGTCTCACTGCAAAGCACAATGTGAATGGTTTGAGGATAAACACCAACCATTATATACACATTGTTTGAGCCCAAAAGTAATTTTGGCAAGATCCTTCTGTGGATTTAGCATAGCAGGCCGATACCTGCGACCCAAAAATAAGCCTACTTGGGTTTGGGTTATAGCTTCGCCCATTCCGTGATCCATAAGGAAAACGAAACCTTATTGGAATCAAGTAGCAGAGATTGAATAGGAAACTTCAATCAATGATCCTTCTATAGCAAGGAACAGTCGAAACCCTAGGTGTATAAATACCGGGTTTAAGGGACAAACAAAGGACCTCTCTCAAATCAATCAATCCCAGCGATTACAAAGCCTCCCCGGAGCAAACCTTCAACCTCGTTGAAACTCAGTGACTGCGCGCCAGTCCTAGTCTATCCAAGAGCCGACTGTCAGCATCACCAGATCAACCCGGCGACCGTGCTTCCAGTCCTAGTCTCTCCGCAAGCAGACTGCCAGTACTACTGCCACCGAGACTCTCTCGACCAGCGAAGCAAGGGTAACGCCCTCGCAACCCAGTGAAGCTAAAGTCACGCTTTACCAAATCCCGTGCTTTCTCCAAAATCCCAGTGATTGCTCTGCTCAGCCTACAACGTTGAGTATCGATTCGGTGACGCGAAGAGATCATATCCAAAGTCCTTATCCGTAAGGCAAGAAGTCATTTCTTGAAAGGCTAGAGAAGAACCTTGTGGCGAGGTTGGTGCTCTCCTCGTCCACAGCGCTTGAAGAAGAAGTCAGGTCAAGGGACTCCCCCGACGACTGCACCCCACGGTGCTGGCATGCCCACACACACGCTCAAAAAAGACAGTTTACACGCCAACTGGTTTTGGAGCCAAACATTTTGGCACACCCGGTGGGATGACAATAGTGTCTCTTTGTGAACGAAGCCATTGGGAAGTCAAGTGAAAACCCTTACCAAAAGGTTTACGCTAACTGCTCAAAGCATAAGACCTCCAGTTATAGACCGCATTCTCGCGCGGACTGTCGTGGTCTTTCTGAAGAACAAGTGACTCAAAGATTTTCTCACCAAACACCCGATATGTCAACCGAATGGGAAGAGAATCACCCGACCGCTACTGAGGGTCAGAATGTCGCTACCAATCAGGCCAGTGAGCCTGTTATCACTACTGCTGTCTCCAATACAGTGGAAAGTGGAGGAAGAGAGGCTTTCGTCGCAAAGCCTATTCCAGAAGGAGCGACCTCCGAGGTGAGGTTCGCGATCATCATGGAGAATATTGAAAATCATCGCAAGAAGATAGCCGCTGATTTTGAAAGGGAAACCGCGAAAACAGACCGGCTCATATGCGAACTAGACCAGCGCATTACCCGACATGCAGAAGATACTAAGCAACAAATCGCACAATCAGAGAGTGCAGTAAGGGTTCATGCCACGGGTATCGCTAGTGAGCAGAATCAGTGCCAAAAAGAGATCATGGAGGCTATCACGAACCAAACCAAGCAGACTGCGTCAGATATGGCAGGTCTTCGCAAGGATGGCTCTAACCTCGCAACCGAGGTGGCCATGCAAAGAGCCGAATTGAACTAGGCAAGAGAAGTATTGAACAAAGGTTTAGGGGATCCTAATGCTATCCTCGGCTCCCTTGGCCAGCCGTCTGTTTCGGGCAAGTACGTGCCGCTGAACCAGCGAGAGAAGGTTAGCAGCAATACCGCTACACCCTCCACAACCATTACTGCTACGCAACTGAAAAGTAAGGAGTAAGCTTTGGTTATCAGCTGCAGCAAAGAAAATACCACCCCGTTAGGCGAACAGACCACCAGACAGAAGCATCAGGCATCAAAAGTTGGTGGAACCTCGTCCGGCTCTACCACATTCGTTCAATACGACAGCGACGGGGCAGAAAATGTATACCTAGAACTGCCAGGAAGTTATTATTGTATTGACCAGGCTGGTAACCCGATTAAGATAATAGCCTTGGAAAAAGAGAAGCCTATGCCAGCAGTGACTCTTCAGCAACCAGCTACAACCCGCATTGTACATGTAGAAGAGGGCGCAGTGACTCTAAACCAAGCAATACCCTTGCAGGCTGCTCGCCATACTGTGGCAACACCCCCTCCTCAGCCTCTGGGCCCAGAATATGTAAGACGTGAAAAGGTAGAGGAGATGATCAGGTTGGCTAATCCTAGGGCCCAACTGGATGGGGTCTATGAGGGACCTTTCCCGCCTTATATCATGCTCGCGCCCTTTCCCAGGGGTTATAAAAATATCATATTTTCTACTTTTTCAGGGGAAGACACTGAGGATGCGGCGACCTATTTAGCCAGGTTTAGGGTGTAATGCGGCCAGTACCAGAATGATGATATCCTTAAATGCAGGATCTTTGGTACTTCTCTTTCGAGGGCTGCCTTTAGATGGTTTGGTGAAGGCCATCGATTTGAGCTTGACAGGCTCCTTGGAAATTTTCAGTTGCTTCAGGGCTGGATTCTTCCTCCCAGTTAGTTCATAAGCAGCGATATCATTCTCCTCTTCCTCATCGTCATCTCGAACTACTTCTTCAATGTGATGATGGTAGTAAGGGTCATAGGTAGCCGGCTGGTAGCTTAGGGCCGCTACGGTGTGATAAGTTCCTGGTACATATGTCCCTTTGGACGCATTCTTCCTTGCGTCAGTTTCTCTGAGGAGATGTTCAAAGCTGCCTACCTCTGTGTTGAGCTCTCCCACTGACTGGATCATGCTGCCATGTTGCTTCTTTCGCTGACGAGGTTCCAAACCCTTGACCGCCAGCTTGACTAACTCTTTCTCGGGCAAGATGACATTCAGCTTGGCTTTCTGAATCTGGAAGCGCTGAAGATACACCACAGCGGACTCTGTAGGCTGCTGGGCCATTTGCGTGAGAGAAGCCAAATCAACCTCAGGCTCAATGGCTCCGAAGGTTTCTCTGAAAAGCATTTCCATTGCGGGCCAATCTACCACTGTTCCCGGTCGAAGTTTGGAAAACCATCTAAAGACATTCTGACCAAGCCCTATATCCCGCCTGCTCCATCCGCCACCATCAAGGAGGGAAAATGGTACACCAGGGAAAATGGGAAGGCAGTGGAAATAAGCCCTTCCAGGAAGAGGAAACTGCAGCGCAGGTTTAGGGAAGCCAAGAGCGCGCTAGAGGCTCTTGACCAGGGCCTAATCAAGCCTTCACAATTGGTCAAATCACTTGAGCCGTATCAGAAGGAGATGGAGGCACTAGCTGCTATGCCATTAATGGCTCCCCGCAGCCTTCAGAAACAAGCAACAGGGGCATCTAAGCCCAGTTTTTTTTGCAGGATCACTGAAGAGAGAACACCTCCGCCAGCTCGAAAGGAGAGTTCGCCGACTCGGTTACCACACGTCAGGCGCAGGTTGTTTCGCGAAGAACCAGAAGTTAAATCTTAGGTTTTTGAGAGACTGGAGGGCAAAGAGAAGACTACCGATACTTTACAGTGGAGACCAAAAAGGGTCCAGAGTGTAGTAGTCGCTGCCCTAGAGGTAAGCACAGCAAGGGAACCGAAGTCAGACTCGCCCAAGCAGGCTCCTGTGATACAAGAACATAAGCAGTGTGAGGTAGAAGGCCTTACAGAGGAGTCGTTAGTAGATCAGTTGGCTAAGCAATTCAACACTGACGCCCCTGTCAATGAACCCAAACTTAATCTGGAAGATGAAATGGAGGAGACAGATATGATTGACACGTCTTGCAACATGGTTTACATACTCCCCGTGCGGTGTGCTCTACCGGTCGCCGCTCAGGACTACGTCGAAGCTGAGGAAAGTAGTTTGCAGCCCTTGCAGATCACATCGGCGGTCACGACACCTTTGGAAGAAGTTATCTTTCTTGAGACGGAGGATGCTCACAGCAAAGAATTCTTCATGAGTTTCACCAAGCCAACCCCTGCTATGGTCCAACACATGAGACCTTTATATATCACAGCGGATGTTGGCGGCACCAAAGTTAGCAAGATCATGGTTGAAACCGGAGCTGCCGTTAATATCAACACTACCAGGACCATGCACTTGCTCGGAATCAAGAAGGATAAAATCCAGTCTACGTCCCTCAGGCTCAAAAACTTCGCGGGGACTGTAACAAAAACCCTGGGATTACTTTTCTTGCGCATCAAGGTCGGCCCTGCTGAGGGAGTTTATGCTTTCTTTGTGACAGATTGTTATGCGGCCTACAATGCTATTCTGGGCAGAGACTGGATCCATCAGAGTTACTATGTTCCGTCAACTCTCCATCAGGAACTAGTTATGTGGAACAGGGAGACAGATAAAGCGGAGGTGTTTAAAGTGGATCCTTGTCCATTCCCAGTTTCCGTGAATTATGTAGTTGCCAGGTACTATTTGGAGCCTATCACTCCATTGCAGGTCAGTGGCATCGATGACAAAGGCCGCCCCACAGGGGTGACGGCCTCTGAATTGGCACAGTGGGGGATTACGCTCGCAAAAGAAGGCTTGGAAAGGCCTGGCCACGCTGCGCCCAAGCCCTTAAACGGTTAATGGATTACGACCTTCCAGAGGAAGGGATAAAGGCCTTCCACTCGATGTACGAAAGACTATTATCGTACTTAGTGGAAAAAGAGGCCTATGATCGAGTTGCGACCTTAGAGGCCGTTAATGAAATATTCTCTGATCAGGAACAAGAAGATGAGGTCGATATTTAGCTCGCTCTGACAGCGCTGGACGACACATCTCCTAAGGTCAGAGATCCTACCGAGAAGGTTAATCTCGGAATAGCAGATGAACCTATGGAAGTGGTTATCAGCGCTTACTTAGGGTCTAGCGAGAAATAGAGGCTCATTGACTTATTACATGAATTCAAAGACTGCTTCGCAGAGAAATATGAAGACATGCCCGGCCTGTCACCGGACTTGGTTTGCCATTAATTGCCAACACTCTCTGACAAGAGGCCTGTGAAACAAGAGCCGCGAAGAATGAATACAGAAACTCAAGTCCTCGTCAAGGACGAAGTTGAAAAAATGCATAAATCAGGCATTATCAAGATAGCCAAATACAATCAGTGGCTATCTAATATAGTGCCTGTTTGCAAGAAAAATGGCAAGATAAGGATCTGCGTAGACTACAGAGACCTTAACCTCGCTACACCTAAAGATGTCTACCCCATGTCAGTCGCGGATATGTTAGTAGACGCTATAGCAGGACATGAATTGTTGTCCTTCATGGACGGCACCGCAGGGTATCACCAGATTCCGGTAGCAGAGGAAGATAGACATAAAACCGCGTTCCGATGTCCTGGGTTCGCGGGCATTTTTTTAATATGTGGTTATGCCCTTTGGACTGAAGAAAGCTGGAGCAACATATCAGAGAGCCATAAACCTGATCTTCCATGACATTCTGGGGAAGATCTTAGAGGTTTACATCGACGACATAGTTGTGAAGTCTCAGAAGAGAGGATACCACATCACTGATCATAGGAAGGTATTTGAGCGCATGCAGCAACACAAGCTCAAGATGAATCCCACTAAATGCGTTTTTGGAGTTTAAGCAGGAGATTTTCTAGGATTCATTGTCCATCAGAGAGGAATTGAGGTCCCTGAAGATAAGGCAAATGCAGTCATCAATGCATCCCCTCCGTGAAAGAAAAAGGAATTGCAGCCTTTGCTGGGTAAGATCAACTTTCTGAGACGTTTCATCTCTAACTCTGCAGGTAAAATCCAGCCCTTTTCTCCATTACTGAAGCTGCAGGGTCAGAACAAATTTGTATGGGGGCCTAAACATCAGGAGGCTTTCGTCATAATCAAGGCTTCCCTAGCGAGCCCGCCAGTGCTTGTTCCCCCGAGGGCTGGATTTCCATTGAAGCTATATATTTCAGCAGTTGAGGCTTCCATCGGCAGCCTACTTGCCCAGGATGATGAAGAAGGTGTCGAGCACGCCATTTTCTACCTCAGTAGGACACTTACAAATTACGAAACCAGGTATACTCCTATGGAAAAGCTGTGTCTTACATTGTACTTCTCAGCATGCAAGTTGCAACATTACATGTTATCCTTTACTACTTGCATCATCGCTCAAACCGACCTGGTCAAGTACATGTTGTCGTGACCTATTCTGAGAGGCCGCATTGGCAAATGGGTACTGTACATACTAGGGAGTCTCAACTAAGTTTAGCACTAGCCTCTGAGCCCTATCGGTACTCCCAGGTACTACGCCATGGGCTGGGTTCACAACCCACCATGGTGGGCCTCACATGGGATGCCACCCTGGGCACCCAGGGCCCGGGGCAAGGCCATATCAGCCCATCTATTTACACAACAAGAAGGCTGATACGGCATCAGAAGAACAACCTGTGTCCCACATCGAGGATAGGGGAGACTCCTTTCCCATGCTTGAGTATAAAGACATTAGCGCAACCACCTTTTACGGGTAATAACTCCTCTATACATCTATTAGTTTCTCACTCAGACATCGGAGAGGTATAAACCGTCCGGTACGGTTTATCCCTCTAACGTTGTGTTCTTGATACATGATTTAGGAGTTGGATCGGTGCCCCAAACGGTATAGCATTCTGTGTGAGGTACTCGGAGAAAGCCACCAGAAACATTGGCGCGCCAGATAGGGGTACCGGACATGAATGAGCCAGAAGTGACAGAAGAGGGGAGAAGTGTCGCCCGGGCACTGGTATTCTCTCCGGGAACTTCGTTAGCAGCGGTGCCAACTGTTCAGGGAGAAATCCATGGTCTCGGATCCTTGGACCCGATAGTCCCGGATCAGGTGACTCCGGTATCAGAATTGGAGTCTATGCGAGCTGAGATCGCAGCCTTCAAGGAACAATCCAAGATCGATCGGGAACAACAGAGTACCGATAGGGAAACAAACCGCCTCATGCAACAGAGAGTGCAGGATTTGGAAGATGAAAACATGGCGCTGGCCCGAGCACTGGATAGGAGGCACCAGCACAACGAGGCACTCACTCAGGCCCTGGCTAGAGCATCCCAGCTAGCAGGCGTGAATGCTGCCCCGATAACAGGAGACACCAGTACCACCCCAGCACCTCCTACGGAGGGCAGTCAATGGTTAATCCAGGTACCGGTAGACTTGTTTCCGGAAAGCTTGAGGCATCTACCACCACCACCGTTACCACAGCCAGTTCACAATATCCCACTGTAACCAACACAAACACGACATTACTCATACAAATGAGCAACTCCTTACATGCCCTGCAGGCAAGGGTACAGGCTACAGAAAATAGAGACACCTGGAGAGCTATGAACAGTTACGAGGACCACCCGGGGCCTTTCACCCAACAGGTTAGAGGAGCCATTTGAGCGAATACATCGAAACCACTGTAGATTGACTATACGGGAGTTGGAGACCCCTACTAGTATCTACAGGCTTTCCGATCGCAAACAAACGCCAAGGGATATACGGACGAAGTGTGTTGTAGTATGTTCTAGGAAACACTGTCAGAGGAGGCTTTAAGTTGGTTCTACGAACTGCCAGTCGGTTCTGTAGGGAACTTTAAGGAGTTGGCTGACAAATTTGTCGCTCGATTCATCTTAGGCACTGATGGGATACACACACCAAAGGGCCTGTTAAAAGTCCAGCAGGGAGAAGATGAAACTTTGAAGTCTTTTGTAAATCAATGGCAAGCGGCTACCGCTAAGTGCTGGGACCTGAACAAGGAACTGGCTGAGCTGGCTTTCAGGAGGGGCTTAAGGCGCAGAGAATTCCTCTACGGGATCAACCATAATCCTCTAGCTAGCTACGACGAACTGATAGCCACTGCCATCAGACACGCTCAGGCCGAATTCAAAACATATGGGGACACCCCCAGACCAGAGCTAAGATTTTCCACACCGGCCTCGACAATCCGGGATGAGTCACAAAAGAGGGAGTGGGTCCACACTCATGACAGGTCACCCCATACCTCGAACAAAAGAGGCAAAGAGTCCTCGTCCAGGTCAAACAGTTACGAGACAACCCACCCTCACCGGGAGCCGAGAGCACAACAGGTCCCAAGGACACCACCACCACCCCGGTATGAGGTGTTCACAATCTTGAACGCTTCATACGAGACAATCTGGAATGAAAACAGGGATGAGATCCCCGGCCCACCCCTAAGGAAATTCCCGAAGAGCAAACTTACCCAGCAGGATACCGGAAAATTCTGCACTTATCATGAGGATGCCGGACACAATACCAATCTGTGTGTTGCTTTGAAAAACACTATCAAGTCCCTCATCCAGAGGGGCAAGCTTCAACGATACCTACCTGCTAAGGAGATAAGAGCTGTAGATGTGTTCGGCCAGATCTTCACGATCCATGGAGGGGGCCCGAAGGAGTTGCCTCCACAGGGGAAGAAACGAAATTCTAGTTTCGGCCGTCCGGCAGCAAAACAGTGGCACCAAGTAGACATCGGTGACATTCCTGCAGGAGGAGGAAGCCGATCTGAGTATGCCCCATGATGATCCCTTCCTAATCACACTCCAAATGGACCACTATATAATGTCCAGGGTGCTCGTAGACACCGGCGCCTTAGTTAGCGTATTATTTCGCGATGCATACAAAGCTTTGAACAGAGGCAGAGCTAAGCTGTCACAAGATAATGAGCCCCTCATTAGTTTTTCAGGAGATATCGTCCAACCACTAGGATCAGATTACCTATCGATCACGATAGGGGAAAGTCCGAATTGTTCAACCATCAAAACAGAGTTCATCATAGTGGACTGCGTCTCGTCCTATAATGCTATCCTGGGCCGTCTGGCACTTTGGAGTCTGAAAACCTTCATAGAAGGTCACATGTTGATGATGAAAGTGCCGACCCCGGTCGGCACAGCTACGATCCTGGGTGACCAGGCCGCTGCAAGGAAATGTTATTCTCTAACTGTATCTCGCGGCAAGGGAAAGTCTGAAATGTTGCACGTAGCTACTACCTATGATTGGCAAGTACGAGGATCCCAGGGCCGATACCGACTAGGACGAAGAACGGCCCGGTGCCGTAGAAGACATTGAAGAAGTGGTGCTATCAGAGCAGTTCCCGGACAGGACTGTTAGGATTGGTACAAGGCTGTCTCCGGTTATCAGGGAGGGATTGATCTCGTTTCACGCTCTAACGCATCTGCATTCGCCTGGTCCTATGAGGACATGCCCGGTATACTGCCAGAGATAGCCACGCACAACCTTAGTATTGTTCCTTACTCAACACCGCTACGACAAAAGCGAAGGGCCTTCACACACGATAAGTACCGGGCTATCCAAGTTTAGGTAAAGAAGTTGATCGCCATCAACTTTGTCAGGGAAGTAACATACCCCCGGTGGTTAGCCAACGTGGTAATGGTACCAAAGAAATCTCCGGGATCATGGCGCATGTGTGTGGACTATACAAACCTCAATCGGGCATGCCCTAAGGATAGCTTGCCGCTCCCGCGAATTGATCAATTGATTGATTCCACTTCTGGGTACTGGTTACTCAGCTTCATGGATGCATTCAGCGGGTACAACCAGATTTGAATGAATCCGGCAGACGAAGAGCACACTGCCTTCACTACAAACAAAGGTCTCTATTGCTACCAGGTCATGCCTTTCGGGTTAAAGAATGCAGGTGCCACTTATCAGCAACTTGTCAACTCCATGTTTGAGGAAGTTATCGGTACTATCATGGAGGTATACGTGGACGACATGCTGGTAAAAAGTTTAACTCTGGAGGATCATGTAGCCAACTTGTCAATAGTCTTCACCATCATATTGCGCAACGGGATGCAGCTTAACCCACAGAAATGCATTTTCGGAGTCGAGGCAGGAAGGTTTCTCGGGTACATCATTAGCCACAGGGGAATTGAGGCCAATCCAGAGAAGGTGCAGGCTATATTAGACATGGTATCCCCAACCTACCGGAACGAGGTCCAATCTTTTATAGGCAAGGTGGCCGCCTTGTCAAGATTCATCTCCAGGCTGACGGACAAGTGTACTCCTTTCTTCAAATTGCTAAAACTCAGCACGTCGAGATGATAGCCTGGACAGCGGAGCACGAAGCTGCTTTCCTTGGCTTGAAGTCGTACTTGTCAGAGGTACCTCTACTCTACAAACCTGTTCCCGGAGAAATGCTCTACGTATATCTGGCGGCATCATCAACTGCCGTGAGCTCAGTCCTAATTAGGAAAGACTCCGATTGTGAATACCCAGTGTACTACGCTGGAAAAGGTTACACTGGTGCAGAATCTAAGTACCCGGACATTGAAAAAGTATCACTGGCTCTCCTGGTATCAGCCCGGAAGCTCAGACATTACTTCCAAGCACATGCTATCACCGTTTTCACTAATCACCCATTGAGGCAAGTTTTGCAGAAACCAGAGACATCGGGCAGGTTAATTAAATGGGCCATCGAGCTTGGGGAGTTCGATATCAAGTACCAGCCCCGGACAGCCATCAAAGGCCAGGCAGCGGCAGATTTTATTTCCGAATCAATCCCTTCCCATGGCCCAAACAAGGAACCACCTCAACCACTAGCCGCAGATCCACCTCCGCCAAGCACTTGGTGATTGTACGTTGATGGATCATCCAACAAGAAAACTAGCGGAGCCGGCATCCTGCTAATCAGCCCGGACGATCAAGTCTACGAGTACGCCCTCAAATTTGCCTTCAAGGCATCCAACAATGCCGTAGAATACGAGGCACTCATACCAGGTTTGCAGATCACCCGGGAACTAGGCGTCCAGCACCTTAGTATCTTCTGTGATTCTCAGTTGGTCATAAACCTGGTCAGCGGTAACTTCGAGGCAAAGGAGCCCCACATGTCCTCCTACCAGGCCTTGGCCCGGGCTTTAGTTCAGAGGTTCACCTCCTACAATTTTACCCAAATACCGAGGGCAGAAAACGACAAGGCGGACGCCCTTGCCAAGCTCGCATCAACTTCTCCAAACCCTACCTATGAGGCCACTAAAGTCGAAATACTCGAAGGACCTAGCACTTCCAAAACGGTGTCAGAAATATTTTCGGTGGATCAAACAGCTTCATGGATGAACCCAATTTTGAAATACATGGTCGACGGCCTAGCACTGGATGATAAGGTCGAGGCAAGAAGACTGCAGCTAAGGTCAGCTCGATACACGATCATGAATGGCAAACTGTACAGAAGAGGGCATTGCTTTCCCAACCTGAAGTGTGTAACACCGGAGGAAGGTCACAAAATAATGAAGGACATTCACGCTGGTGTATGTGGTAACCATGCCGGAGCCCGATCTCTTGCACACAAGACCCTAAGGGCAGGATATTTCTGGCCAACCATGTCGGCCCTGGCTCAAACTATATCCGGTTCTTGCCACAAATGCCAAATGTATGCAAATATCCCAAGGGCACCGCCTATCGCCCTTTCTATCCTCCTTGCACCATGGCTGTTCTGTCAGTGGGGTTTGGACTTGATTGGTAAACTTCTCACAGCAGTGGGACATTTCAAATACGCCATTGTTGCCGTGGACTACCAAACAAAGTGGGTAGAGGCAGAACCTCTCGTCTCCATCACCACGGAAAAGGTCAAAAGCTTCCTATGGAAGAACATCTACTGCAGGTTTGGAGTCCCAGATACCATAGTCACGGACAATGTTACCTAGTTTGACAACAATGAGTTAAGGGCTTACACACAGAACCTGGGCACTAAGATCCTCTATGCTTCCCCGGCTCACCCCCAGACCAACGGTCAGGTCGAAGCTGTCAACAAGATAATCAAGAAAATATTGAAAAAGAAGCTTGACGAAGCAAAGGGTCTTTGGGCTGCTAAACTCCAGGAGGTGTTGTGGGCTATCAGGACCACGGTAAGGGAGGCCACCGGAGAGACCCCTTTCTGCATGGCTTTTGGATCAGAAGCAGTACTCCCTATTGAAACACAAATCCAGAGTCCCCGGATCGAATACTTCGATGAAGGTACCAACTCAGAAGGCCTACACCTCGATGCCGATCTACTGGAGGAACGAAGAGATGTGGCACACATGCATAACTTGTCAAACAAGCGGAGGATAGCTCGTTACTATGATGCCAAAGTACAGTCCCGGACACTAAAGTTGGGGGACTGGGTCATGAAGCAAGTCTACCCAGAGCCCCGGGGACTGGATCCATCCTCGACAGGCCCTTACGAGATCATTGAAGAGGTAGGTCCCGCAACCTTTTTCATCCGAGACATGAACGAGGTCGTTTCCAGGCATCCATGGAATACCCAGCGCCTGCAGTACTATTACAAGTAGCTCCGGAGCATCTTATCCTAGCTTTTGCATTTTGAACATATAGCTATGGCAAGCTACCCATCGGGTACTCATTCTGTATTTAACCACCATGTGGTATTTGAATGGAAAAATGAATTATTCAGACCATTTCTAGCATTTTTTTTACCTACCCCGGACATTCCCGGACATAAGCTATTGTCAGTTACTCTATTCCAGTAATAAGTAATGCAAACAAATGCTTAAAGGTACGAAAATCCTAGAAATTTTAATTCCTTTCAAATTCAAGATGTTTCCATTCACAAAAAAGCCTGGACTACCAGACAAAATTAGACAATTGTTCAAAAAGATAATTTCAAAAAAAATTTTTTTACAGCCGATCGCCACCGGTACTCTGGGACCCACCAGCACCAGACTTGGCCTCCGCCTCCCGATCTTTCCTCTTTTTCTCCAGGAGACCCCGCTTGAATTTGGCTTCATCTAAGTACCCGGCCGCCACCCACTCCTTGAACTTCATGATGACAGCCTTATCTTGGGCAGCAGCCAGCATAGAGATGAGCTCGTCCGAGGACTTGTACTCCTCCACGGCCTCGTGTGTCTCCACGGGAAGGCGATCCTTCAGGTGGTCTGCCTTCTCCTTCCATGAGATTGCAGACTCTGTAGCTTTTTTCTCTGAGTCTCGGGCGTTTTTTTACCTCCTCCCGCGCCTCAGCGACTTCACCCTCAAGCTCCGCGATCCTCTGCTTAGCGGCGGCCATTTCAGCCCTCAATGAGTCCCGTTCCTTCTCCAGCTTGGCTTTCTCGCCATGAAGATACTTCACCTACTCGGAGAGATTGCTAACCTCCTCCTTCAGATGAGTATCTTCCTTGCTGGCGTCAATGACGTACACATTGAAGAGTGCCTGCAGATACACCGATTAAAACATCTATAACAATAAAAAATTGGTAGAGAAAACGAAACAAGACGTACCCGCATCATTGATTCCCGGGCAAGACGGCGATTCTCCTGGGTAGTATTATCCTTGGCCCGAACCCGGTCGAGGTCAATATCCTTCAGATCCCCAACCATGGACCGCACGAACTTTTCATCGGCAACCCCGTACTCATTCAACAGCTGCTTGATGGGCTTCCTGGGGATTACCGGAATGGCGGGAGATAACAGGCCAAGTGAAGGCGACGACTCTGGTCCCGGGTGATCTTTCTTCTGCCTCTTCGCACCAATCCCTTGAACATCCCGGCCAGTGTACGTCACCTCCTTATCAGTCCGATGTCGGTGCCTATGAGACCTCTTCTTCTCACCAGGAAGTAGTGCCTCATCACTCCCAGTGGAACAAGAGGAAATGGGCACGGGGGCCGGTACTTTTCCCATCCCGGTGTCATCTATCATGATAACATCGGCCAGGGAGGGCTGCGTGACGTGGGTCACTGGAGCGTCAGGGTCAGGCTCACTATATCCCTATCGGCGATCTCCAGAAGAGTTTCTTCAATTGACCGACTGGTACCTTTCTGTCACGCCCCGAATTTTGAATAACTAATTCAAATCCGAAACATGAATAAACAACTACAACACACGCCACTCAAAATCAAATCTCGAAAACTTCAGTTTAATTAATACAACTCACTTGTACAAAGTAAATTTGTAAAGCTCAAATTGAGCATCACTCACTTCACAATTTACAAGGCTGTAAAACTAAAACAAATACTCTAATCCGCACGATCTCCGCCATGATCCTCCTGACCTGCAGGACTACCCGCTACACAATTTTGAATAGTGTACCGGGATTGCAACAACACCAAACCCGGTAAGCCATGACAGCTCGTATGAGTAAACAGGAAGGAAATGTTGATTTTAAATCATATTTCTTTTAACTCAAGTAAACAACCAACAATCTCAACATCTGTGAGGAAACATCAAACCAAAACACGGAAAATCCACAACGAATACATTTCCACAATCCTCTAATCCACAATATCACTACTTTGGTCCATCCTAACTGTTTGGACCCAACACCAACAACACGTTAGAGTTCTAACTACATCGTTGTCTGTCACCATAGCCAAGGCTTAAATAAGCGATATACATCTCGGTTATTATTTAACCGGCGTTCTTCGGACTTTCCCCTTGTACTCAGAGCACTACATCTCGGTTAATATTTAACCGGCGTTCTTTGGACTTTCTCCTTGTCCTCAGAGAACTACATCTCGGTTATTATCTAACCGGCGTTCTTCGGACTTTCCCTGTCCTCAGAGCACTACATCTCGGTTATTATTTAACCGGGGTTCTGCGGACTCTCCCTGTCCTCAAAGCACTACATTTCTACCCTCAAATCAACTCAGAAGGTCAACATGATTATCACACACATTTATCGGTTAACATTATCATAAATAATCATGGCAATTTCCAATACAATATCATAACACAACCATGTTATCGTAATTCCACACACACCTCAATGTCACACCATTCCAAATATATATCCACGTAAATATATATATATACGTAATCATCCGCTCAGGGATAATCACTAATACCAACTATAATTCAAGCATAAAAATCGTGAAATTCATTTTGTATAATTAAAATCATTTTACTTACCTATGGACCGTAGCTGATCAAGTCCATATGATTAAAAACAAATATTTATTCCATAAATATTTTCACACAATTACGACAAAATAAAGTAATTAAATGTACTCGATTTGAAATAAGAACCACGTGAGGTTTACTCACCTCTAATCCCGCTGCGTCTTCAATTTCACAATACACACCAAAAACACTCACCAAGGAAGACCGTCAATCACCTAATCAAACATGATCATAACTTAGCCCACAACTCATAAACAAAATTAAACGACGATCCAACGGTCAGATCGAAATTATGTGATGATCCAACGGTCGGATCCACACGGATCGCCCTTAAGATCATCCTCCAAAATTATCAGGAAGATCCAACGGTTGGATCTTCCTGAATCTTCCTTATAAACATCCCCACAAAGTTTCATGAAAATCCGACGGTCGGATTCTCACGAATTGCACTCCGTATCACTATTTAGCAATTATACGAAGATCCAACGGTCGGATCCTCGCCCATGACCACACATGGTCACTGGGACAGTCATACGATCAACATATCAAAACTACAAGTCCATCGGACGGTCCGATCTTCACAGATCATTAATCGAATAATCGAAATTAATCGAAACCGTAAAATTCGTAACTAAATCATACGATATCTAAAAATTAGGAATAATATATGCAAACAATCGTATCGAAACGTAGAATCTAAAAATGTAAATAAAACACATTTTTGACCCCCGGAAGTGGCCGGAAAAGGGCCGCCGGAGTTTGGACAGAGCCGCCGCCGACCACCGCCAATGGTGTCGGGGCCAGGCTGCTCCTCTTCATCTCATCAATCCTAACAATTTTCCTAACTATCATGAAGTCTGAAAATGAACGGAAGTGGTCGAAAATTACCTAGAACAGTTTGAATGTGGCCGGAAATTTTCCAGAAACCGGTGAAGAAATGCAGAAACCAGCGAGCCACGATTTCGACGTAAAAACTTCAATTTCAGGCCTCGATTCCTTCTGGAGAGTTGTTAAGAACATCAAGGCGAACCCACTGGTTCAAAAATAAATCAAAACGATGCACTACAACTCGAGATATCACGATCGAAAGGTTTTGGTGTTCGATCAAAAACCGGCCGAGCTCTGACGAACTTGAAACCGGTCACTCTAGGTGTGATCCTTCTGGTATGATGATCAGCAGGTTGAGGCGAGTTCATAGAGCTAAGGATCGAAAGTTTTGGTGGCCGGAGCTAGGAGAAAACCGGCGTTGACTAAAATTGAGCTAAAATCGTTTTCGAGCTCCACCGCCGCGTAGCCGCAGTGAGGGGAGGAAAGGAGACCACCAGTCCACTCATGGGAAGGAGGCGAGCTGATCTGGCCTTTGTTTCACGTCAAAAGCTCGCCTGAGGAGGAAGAAATGGCCAGAAGAAAATGAGGCGATTTTCCGATCGGGGGGAGGACGACTGCAGGTCTGCAGCTGCAGCTTTCCAAATTTGGAAAACTGAATTTATTTTCGGAAATTTCCGAAAATAACCCATTTATACTAATTTGGAAACTTTTTCAGAAAAACATAACTAATTCATACGAGCTCCGATTTTTGCGTTCCACATATGCACGCGATCGTATCGACAAGCTCTACAACTTTCATCAAGGAAATTTTTCCAAATTCCGTACGTATAAAAAGTCGATTTTCACGTGCCCCTAAATAACGTACGTTTTCGAAATAAAATTGTTCGAGCTAAATTCACAACTCCTCAAAGCTTCGTACTTCCTTCCATGACCACGAAATCATTACTAAAAATCCTCGGAAAATAATTTGAATTTTCGGGGTATTACACTTTCGACCCTAGGTCGACATCGATGTGAAGGGCGTCTTCTCCTTGGCCCATCAGTATATCCATCAGTTGAGCATCATCCATTATGTCCTCCTCCTTGCCTTTCCGGGGTTTCCTCTTCGGCGCTTTCACTGCAATCAGTTCAAAGATTAGTCGAAAGTAAAAAGGACGAGTAAAAAAAAAAGAAATTTTTTTTTTAATCCTTTACCAGGGAGCCACCCTAGCCCTAGCCTATAAAGTATAGAGTGCCGGATGAATCTATAATAGCTCCTCTCTTTCTCTGACCAAACGGCATATACCCGGGCTATCCTCTTCCTTTCTACTTCGGATAGAGTATAGGACTGGTCCCCGATAGCTTGGAAGGTACCGGTCTGCTGCCACTTCTTATTTTTAATTTGCCACCGCCCCCCAGCTAGGAACACTTTGTTCCTCCACCTTTTGCTCATCGAGGTAGGCATGTCGGTAACTAGTGGCTCGTAATCCCTAGCGGCCAAAGTAACCGTACTAGCACAAGACTGCTTCCTTGAGTACAGTACCCGATGTACCGCGCGGAATTCGTTTATGGAAGGCCACCCTTGTTGGCACAGTCCCACATAGCCATCATACTGAGTAGTTGGCGAATTGCATTAGGGGTCAACTGCCCCGGTGACAGGTTTAGCATCCGCAAAAGATACTGTAGGCACCGGGGCAGCGGTAGCGATAACCCTTGGTGGAATTGATTCTCGTGCAACGCCACCCACCCCGGAGCAGGATTCGCGGCCATCTCTCCATCCTTGAGAGGCCTAAGCTCCACCGCGTCCGGTATCCCCCACCTCAGTCGCATGTCGATGATCTCCTACATCGTCATACTTCTCCCAGGTTCGTCGCATACTGTCCCATCTGCAAGTGTATACCTCGGCTTCGGAATGCCCTCGGGAATGGCCACTGTGACTACCGCGGCCTCCGCAGATCTACCCTCGCTCTCACCCTCGTCAGACTCCTCGCTACTCTCTGAAAACACCCCAGTCGAGGACCCCGTGTTCTCTGCTAATTGATCTACTCGGCCTAAGTACTGGTCGATATCCACTTCAGCTTGCCTGGTAGAAGACTGGTACGATGATCCTGTATCCCTACCCCTGGCTTCTGATTACATCCTAACTACGGTACCGGGGACCTCAAATCTTGCTATATCTGGAACCAGAAGCACAAGGGTTAGCCTTACCAAAACCCACAAAACCCAGAAATTCAAACCAAAACCACTTCGAAGCACGGATTACCCCCCCACTTCAAAGAAAAACCCAGAAAATGAAACAAACCCAAAAAATCTAAAGCAAAAAGACAACGACACTAGCATTGTTCGTTTCTATCTTTATGCAAACAAGAGGAACAAAAACACAAACAGAGCGAGAGATCTAACCTTTTCTTCGGCAGACGGTCGATCTATCACTCCACAGGCACGCATACTTCTCCCTTGGCTCTCCCTTTCTCCTCGCTGCAAATCTTCCAGGTCTTCTGAGCTTATTTTTCACGAAAGTGAGGGAAAACAGTCGGTTTCCCTCTTAAATTCAATCTCCAATGCATCAGGGCTGTCGAAACCGAAAATCCCTCAGCCATAGGATCGCTACATGTGTCCCATGCATTCCCCTATTTCTCGAAGCCTTGGAAGGCGAAGGGACGGCCATTTATTGCACAACCCAGTCTGCCCCATGTGGCCGACATGCACCGCCTACCCCATCGGGTATCAGAGCCAAGCCCTCTCTCTACCCCATCGGGTACTGGAGGCTCATATTTTCTACCCCATCGGGTATCGGAGCCAAGCCCTCTCTCTACCCTATCTTGTACCGGAGGCTCAAATGTTCTACCCCATCGGGTATCGGAGCCAAGTCCTCTCTCTTTGCCCCATTGGGTACCGGAGGCTCATATTTTCTACCCCATCGGGTATCAGAGCCAAGCCCTCTCTTTGCCCCATTGGGTACCGGAGGCTCAAAATTTCTACCCCATCGGGTACCGGAGGCTCATATTTTTTACCCCATCGGGTATCGGAGCCAAGCCCTCTCTCTGCCCCATCGGGTATCGGAAGCTCAAATGTTCTACCCCATCGGGTATCGGAGCCAAGCCCTCTCTCTACCCCATCGGGTACCGGAGGCTCATATTTTCTACCCCATCAGGTATCAGAGCCAAGCCTTCTCTCTACCCGATTGGGTACAGAAGGCTCAAATGTTCTACCCTATCGGGTATCGGAGCCAAGCCCTCTCTCTACCCCATCGGGTACCGGAGTCTCATATTTTCTACCCCATCGGGTATCAGAGCCAAGCCCTCTCTTTGCCCCATTGGGTACCGGAGGCTCAAAATTTCTACCCCATCGGGTACCGGAGGCTCATATTTTCTGCCCCATCGGGTATCAGAGCCAAGCCCTCTCTTTGCCCCATTGGGTACCGGAGGCTCAAAATTTCTACCCCATTGGGTACCAGAGGCTCAAATTCTCCACCCCATCCAGTCCCAGGGACCCAACCTCATCTTGTCCCAGGGAGGTGGCTTACCTACAGCGTAGCCCGCTCAAGATTTCTCTTCTGAGGGAACTTGGGGGACTACCTATAGGCACACCAGCGCCAAACCTTGAGACCAAATAATAATAATAAGTCCCCACCCAAGAAATATCTTGAACGGGAACTTGGGGGACTTGTACATACTGGGGAGTCTCAACTAAGTTTAGCACTAGCCTCTGAGCCGCATCGGTACTCCCAGGTACTACGCCATGGGCCGGGTTCACAACCCACCACGGTGGGCCTCACATGGGATGCCACCCTGGGCACCCAGGGCCCGGGGCAAGGCCATATCAGCCCATCTATTTACACAACAAGAAGGCTGATATGACATTAGAAGAACAACCTGTGTCCCACATCGAGGATAGGGGAGACCCCTTTCCCATGCTTGAGTATAAAGACATTAGCACAACCACCTTTTACGGGTAATAACTCCTTTATACATCTATTAGTTTCTCACTCAGACATCGGAAAGGTATAAACCGTCCGGTACGGTTTATCCCTCTAACGTTGTGTTCTTGATACATGATTTAGGAGTTGGATCGGTGCCTTAGACGGTATAGCATTCTGTGTGAGGTACCAGGAGAAAGCCACCAGAAACAGGTACTGGCCCTGTCCGAATTCTCGCTACAATACGTTCCTCAGAAAGCGGTAAAGGGACAGGCCATCGCAAACTTTCTGGCACATCACCCTATGTTGGATATCCCCACAGTGAAGGAGGTAGAGATAGCGACCGCAACTACAAGTCGACTAGATTGGGCGCGCATTCCAGAGTACACCATATGGTACCAAGCCACGGTTTCCTTGCAACCCTGGGTATTATTTTTTGATGGCTCAAGAACTGAAACATTAGCAGGGGCAGGGATTGTTCTGGAGAATCCAACGGGCGATCGTTTCTCTTACTCTTTCCAATTGGAGTTTAAGTGTATGAACAACCAAGCAGAATATGAGGCCCTTATTATTGGCCTAGAAGTCTTACTGGAATTGGGAGTGAGAGACGTTCAGGTCCGCAGTGACTCTCTGCTCGTGATAAATCAGCTTCAAGAGAAATACATATGCGTGAGCTAGTTGCTCGTACCATATTTGAATCGTGCCATTGAGCTTCTGGATCAATTTGATGACGCTGATTTGGAATACATCCCTCGCGAGCGCAATTTCGCGGCCAATGAACTTGCTCAACTGGTTACATGCATTACATTGAAGTATGGAGTTCGCGAGCGCATCTTGAAAGTCGAGCGCCACACACTGCCTTTATGGCTCGCGCAGCCTGACCCGCCTAATGATCCAGTCGTCGCGGTCCTAGAGCTTATTGACATCAATTGGCCCATTCCGTTGATCGATTACCTCAAACAACCAGATCCTACAATAGATAAGAAGATTCGCTTTCTTGCCTTAAATTACTTTCTCAGGGGTGATGAGCTTCGACGACGTGGGGAAGATGGCATAGACTTCCGATGTGTTTATGGCCGCAAAGCGAAACGATTAATGCGCGAAGCACACACAGGAGTATGTAGAGCCCATCAAGCGGGACCTAAGATGCCTTGGCTCATCAGGAGACATGGGTATTATTGGCCCAACATTTTGAAGGACTGTATCGCTTTTGCCAAAGGATGCCAAGACTGTCAGACACACGGTTCAATCTAGCACATTCCAAATATTTCCATGCAACCTATTATTAAACCTTGGCCTGCACGAGGCTGGGCACTGGACTTGATTGAGATGATTCACCCCCACTCTTCTCTCCAACACAAGTTTATCATCGTCGCTACTGATTTCTTCACCAGGTGGGTCGAAGCTGAGCCTTTGAAAGGGGCTTCAGGTGCCACCATACGCTAATTCATATTTCATAACATCATCGGCAGGTTTGGTATCCCTAAAGTGCTAGTTTCCGACTGGGGGGCAGCATTCATGGGAAGTGAGGTGGAGACACTTGTCAATGACTTGGGCATCTAGTTCATCCACAGAACTCCATATTATGCTCAGTCCAACGGTCAAGCGGAAGCCAGTAATAAGATTATTATTACCCTGCTAAAGAAAATGCTAGTTGAAAACCCTCGCCAGTGGCACGACACGTTGTATAAGACACTATGGGCTTATCACACCTCCAAGTGAAATCCCACTGCTACAACTCCTTATGCACTAATGTTCGGCCATGATGCAGTTTTACCCTTGGAAATCAACGTTCAATCCTTACACGTGCAAGATCAGCATCACTTGATCGATGAAGATTATGTCCAGGCGATGTGGCAAGAACACGAATACCTGAGCGAGCAGCGCTTAGCAGCTTTGGATAATTTAGTGATGGAAAAACAACGTATAGCCCGCGCCTATGATAAGAGGACGCATGGTCGTAGTTACAAAGAGGGGGACCTTGTTTGGAAAGCTGTTTTGCCCTTTGGCAAGAAATTGACCGATCGCGGTTAATGGACTCCACGATGGGAAGGACCCTTTGTTGTTCACCTCATTTTGGAACGCGGGGCTTTTCACCTTAAGGATTTGGATGGCGAAATCCACCGCAATCCCATCAACGGGTGATTCCTAAAGAAATATTACCCTAGTGTTTGGGAGTTCGAGGATCCACCGGATCCACCTTTTTCCCAAACTGGGGGGCAACCATAGTCTTCATCGGCTCGCATCATCTATATATTCAGGCTGTTTGCTGTGGCCTTAGTCTCAAGTGTTTTCTTTGCCTACGAACACTAGGGGGGCAACACTCTATACATGAGGCCTTATTTTTGATTAACAATTTCAGCTTCCGCTTTTGCTTTTGTTGTAACTTTTTCTTCCTTGACAATGCGTGTTAAGAACATACATGATGGCCTGTACATGAGGCCTTATTTTATAATAATATTTTTAGCGATACTCCAAAACATTCACTCATAGAGTGGCTTTGCGGCCAAAAGCAGTACAAATTGAAACGGTTACATTCACAATTATAAGGCCAAAAGTGGCTTAAAAAATCATAAGGATTGCAGATCTTCTATGAGTTTCTAGATCTTATGGCGACAAGGGGATGTGCTATGATCGCTCATGCTCTTCCTCTCTTCACCCACATGCCTTCTCCGATCTGAGTCGCAGCTGCTATCATCTGTACCGGAGGAAGAGGGAAGGAAATAATCCATCGCAACCCTTCCAGTTGATTATCCTCTGGGATGGAGATTATCTTCAGAGAGAGCGTGACTCACAACCACATCTACCTCCAGGGGAAAAACGGAAGCCTGATAGTCAGACCCCTGAGGTAGGCTTCGGAAGAAGAACGATAGGCCTCAAAGTGGCCTTCCGCCCTTCTCCTTCCTGCTCCATGCGAGAAATCTGAGGAAAGGGATCCCTCAGAATTTGGTTCTGCCGCTTTAGGAGCGCCACATGTTCTTCGGTTTAACTGAAACCAGTGAATCCCATCCGGATTTCCAGAGACCAAAGACATGCGACTGGACCTGAGATTAGGCCATAAGACCTACCCAGGTTTTGAGATTAAGCCATAAGGCCTAGGAATTTGAGGCTAAGGCCGAGATCATGAGGAAAAGCTTTTAGAAACTGAAGGAAGAGAAGTAAGGCTTGCGAAACTATCACTGGGAAAGCCATATTTGCTTATGCTTATCACTTCTCCAAAGTACAAGTATTTATAGGGCCAATCTCAGTGGCCTCAACCGTGCGATGGACAGTTGAAGCATTTTCCATGCCATCAATAAGAGTATCAATGGAATTGAATGCTAGGATCTCAGAAATAAGGGTAATTGAAAAGGCGTGGGAAGCGGGGCAGTCTTCAAGGAGGTAACCGCTCCATTGATATTATCTTTTCAAACTTCAATAGCAATAAAGGCAAATTAAAACGTTGAACTGCTTAAAAATTTGAGCATATATTTGGGCCAAGCAAAGTAGGCTAAATATTTGAATTATGAATAATAATATTTTTCATACAAAATGGGCCTAACAATAGAGGCCTAAAGTTTTCGGCCTGCATGAGTTAAACGAAGTAGATGCTGGTCCAAGCGAAAACTGGCATCGGCTCGCTCTGCTTGTCGGACCGCCTCGTGAGCTTGAGCTAGGTTCTGAGATAGTATTTCAGAAGCCGCTAGGGGTTGCTCCAGCAGGGGTTCCTCATGCTCAAGCCGGGCAGTCACAACAGTCAATTGGGCCTGAAGATCTTGGATTTGAGTCTGGAGATGATTTTGCATGATACGCAAGTCTCTAACAAGGGTAGCCCTATCTCCTAGAAAGTCGCGAGAGGAGTCCATCTGTTGGGCGAGGCCCTGGTAGTGGGCCTGGGCTTGTCTGGCTTGTGCAGTCGCTGCCGCTCTTTAGGTAAGCCGCTGGGGGAGATTCTGTAACAGTTCGTCTATCTCAATGAACTCGTTCTCAGTGATGGCTAGCTCGTGACGAAGAACTCTCAAGTACTCCAGAGCCCTGACGGATGCGCCAGGCAACAGGATATCGGGACTCAAAAGACGGTGGAGTCCGTCCCTGGCTTCATCTATAACTCCGAGAGGAGTAACCTTAAGTACACGAGCTAGCCTTTCCAGTCTGGAGGGAGGCACAGGCAGTGGATTTGGGGCAGCAGCGGCAGGAGCCTCAAGAGGCTCCACAACAGGAACCACTTCTAGCACAGGCTCGATGTTCAACCCTTCTCCTGCTTCAGGAGCATGGGGGCAAGCTTCTGGTTAACCACATCTTCATCAGCTGGGTCAGCAGGATTGGCGCCAAGTACTTCCGCAGCAGCAGCTACTTCCTCGACAGGACCAAGATTCTAGTTTTAAGGAAGAATCATTGGAATGCCCAAAGAGTAAACAAGAATCAGGACATCATGCTTGTTAAAGAGAAACGTACCTCAGTAGCCGGAGGCTCGCGAAGGTTTGCTATCGGCACGGGTTCTTGAACCGCCTCACCAGGAGTTGGATCAGGCGCTATCAGTGCCAGGATACGTGTAGCGTCTGATTCCTCACGAGGTGCATCTAAAGGAGGCATTCTCTCTTCCATTTCAGGTGAGCTATCATCTATGACCTGCACTGGGATCTGGGCTAATTGTATATTGCTCGCAACGCTGGTAGGAGGTGGAGGATTATTGGAACCAATGAGCACATAGGGCTGTGAAGCAGATGTGCCTTCACCAGCAGCTGAGGGGCCTTCCCCAATTTGTCTTGAGGACCTATGGCGAACCTGCAAGCGAGGATTGTTATATGGTTGCACTGAATGGGAAGAAAATTCCAATATGCACTTTTAGTTTCTTACCAGTCGATCAGCGATTGGTTCATCTTCCTCCCACAGATCAATTCGAGGATCAGAACGACTGCACTTGCGGGCCAAGATAGCGACAATCTGCTAGGGTCAAAGGATTAGACTTGACTTGGGAAGAAAGCATTGTTTTTTAAACAAGAAAGTTCTTACCGTTTGCGGGTTATCATCTTCGGAAGAGGAATCTTCAACTTCAGTCTCCGTTATTACCATTTTCTGCTTACCGGACTGGCCAGTGGCTTGGGAAACATCAACTGCGCGACTGCTACAAGGTGGCACATTTCCCTGGTGCAGCAAAGGTTGAGTAAAAAGGGAAGAGTGAGGGAAGGAATAAAATATAAACTAAGATACTTACCTCTGGAGGGGGCTCGCGGATCACGATACCAGCCCGGGCCTGGCGCCGGGCTAGCACTGGTTGCGTTGCCGGCTCAAGAAGAGGCAGAGATCGTGCAGCATCTTCAGGAAAGCGATCAAGTAGCTCAATGTCAGCAGCATAGGGACATCTCAGTTCCCCAAAGATGGTCATGAAGAGTTCGTCATCCCGCTGGCTCCAGCAATTGACGAAAACTTCTGCCCACCATTTCTCGTATCCTTCCTCAGTCCCATCTACAGCATTGATGTCTTTACCCCAATCGGGAAGATCAACCAGTGCGAGCATGCTTTGTACCGGTAAAGGCCCAGAAGGGGGCCCAAATCTATGCCAAGAGGTGTTGTAATTCTAGGCATCATACAGCGGGAATGGCACTAATTGGACGAGGCCGAATTGGCGAGAGAAATGGTTAGGAGCGTAAAGCTCATAACTAAGTTCCTCGGCAGCAATCCTAATGTCTGAACAGGAGATCGCGCGGAGAACAGCCAAGGGCGCGCGATCGTTGTTGCGAGGAGCGCCAGGGATGAATCCGTTTTCAAGCGGAGCCGGGAATCTTCTGCCCAGTACTAAGTCGCAGTGGGGCATATCATGCAGAAGGTACAGATATGTAAAGCACTCAGAGTAGGGGGAGATGAGTACCTTTCCTTGCGGCTGAACCATTGGCCCAAGAGTTGGTCAGTAGGTGGAAACAGTGGGATGTCATCGCGACGAAAATATGGAAAATGAGTTTGAATCCAGAAGTCAAGGATCCAAAATGGGCCAAAGACGCTGGTCTCAAAAGGATGCATAGTGGCCTGGTACAGAGTGCGATAGAGGGCGCCCAACACGGGTTGTCCGAGCCCGACACTGCGGCTGTTGTAGAGGGTCGTTGCCAGAAGAGTCCAAGCCCCAGTGGGCTTGTAGGAGGAAGTACAGAAGATGAATTTACAGAGCCAGTACTCTAAGAAAGCAATTCCGCCAGTCGCATTGTGCTCCCGACTGTAATAAGATAGCCACCGTGAATATGAGCCACTGTGAGCGTTGCGACCGTTTTGGGCCATGGTTGAAGTGAAAGTGACAGAGTCGAATTGGCCATGCAGATAAGGCTCGCCATCAATGGGTAGGCCGGTGATGGTGAGAATATCCAGCAAAGTGATACTCATTTGGCTAAATCGGAAATCAAAGGTGTTTGTGGCGGTGTTCTCAAAACAGAGAAAGGCAGCGAGCGGTGAACGATTGCCACCTCGCGGAAGACGAAAACTGAGATCGATAGTGTGAGTGATACCTATCGCGTTCCAGCGAGCCAGATTTCACGTTCGTACTTCGCGGTACCAGGAAAGCTCCGCCTCTCTAATAGAGGATGGTCAGTGCCCTATTTTTGATCGGTGATTCTGGGTACCCCAACTGTTAAAGTCCCCAGGAGTCCTTCTGAGGATTGGAATGGGCCGACGAGGGCAGGCCGTAGAAGGCGATGGCGTCAGCCATAATAGAGTCTCGCGGCACTGGGCCCAGTCCGACATGATGGTTTGGGAACTGGAGGAGTAGGGGTCTATGGATAGTGGTGTGAAGACGAATGCGGGCACCGATGCTGGTTCCCTAGGAATGGGCAACCTGTTTATTCAGTTCTTCTTCTTGATCGATGACTATCTTCTTTAGGGGAGCCATTTCTGGGTTTCTGTGAGAAGATGTTGGAAGTAAGAGGGTTTTTGGGTTTAGGAGACTGAAAGAGTTTCTGATGTGACAGGTCTGAAGTGGCTGCGGGTTTTAAATAAGAAATTTTGTGAGGGAAACGATACGACAGAAGGGCGTTTTCGCAAGCGAAATGACGCGACCCTCATTAATGATATCGTTTCAAGCAATCAGCGTGTCGTTTTAGTCCCCTTCAATCAGTTACATCTTTGCGGGCCTGATTTCGGGGCCGGGGGGGGGGGGGGGGCAGTGTTTGAGCCCAAAAGTAATTTTGGCAAGATCCTTCAATGGATTTAGCACAGCAGGCCAATACCTGCGGTCCAAAAATAAGCCTACTTGGGTTTGGGTTATAGCTTCGCCCATTCAGTGATCCATAAGGAAAACGAAACCTTGTTGGAATCAAGTAGCAGAGATTGAGTAGGAAACTTCAATCAATGATCCTTCTATAGCAAGGAACAGTCGAAACCCTAGGTGTATAAATACCAGGTTTAAGGGACAAACAAAGGACCTCTCTCAAATCAATCAATCCCAGCGATTACAAAGCATCCCCGGAGCAAACCTTCAACCTCGTTGAAACCCGGTGACCGCGCGCCAGATCAACCCAGTGACCGTGCTTCTAGTCCTAGTCTCTCCGTGAGCCGACTACCAGTACTACTGCCACCGAGACTTTCTCGACCAGCGAAGCAAGGGTAACGCCCTCCCAACCCAGCGAAGCTAAAGTCACGCTTTAGCAAAACTCGTGCTTTCTCCAAACTTCCCAGTGATTGCTCTGCTCAGCCTGCAATGTTGAGTATCGATTTGGTGACGTGAAGAGATCACATCCAAAGTCCTTATTCGTAAGGCAAGAAGTCCTTTCTTGAAAGGCTAGAGAAGAACCTTGTGGCGAGGTTGGTACTCTCCTCATCCACAGCGCTTGAAGAAGAAGTCAGGTCAAGGGACTCCCCCGAAGATTGCACCTCACGGTGTTAGCATGCCCACACACACGCTCAAAAGAGACAGTTTGCACGCCAACTAGTTTTGGAGCCAAACACACAGGTCCCCTAAAAATCAAGTCTTTCTTCTGCCCTCATGTTTTTGATCAGCTAACAGACCAATATATATGTCCATCATTCATATCCCCATCTTGCAAATCATTGCCATCCCTAGAGCGGAACAATCCAATATCTTGCTCACTCCCTCTAGCTCCAAGTTGCCCACTGCTTCCTGCATTGTTTGCCTCATTTAATTTGGAGCATGTGACTGGGAGATTCACTTGTTCAATGCCTATCCAGTATCAAGGTGGAATATTTCAGAGCTTGGATCCTCTGAAGTTAAAGGAGAGCACGTGATGGGACTTGAATTTTCATAAATTACAAAAACCATGGAACACTGCGAGTTTTCCTCGAACAATCCCTTCTTCGTCATTATCGGGTCAGGCCATTCTGTGGTATCGCCATTCACAGCATTAACATTTGCTTCAACTTCCATATTAAATTGTACTGGTTACTAATTAATACATGCTCTCATGCAGCATCTCCCAGTTAAATTTTCTAGCAGTTTCATCAAACATGTTGAGAATATTGTGTAATTAATGTAATAGATTTGTAGTATAATTAGGAGATTTGCTTGTATCTTCTTTATATCCCTAAGTTGTAGGGATTTTCTTGTTGTAGACTCTATATATATTTACTCAATATCAATGAGAATGGTATTCGGTATCAATATAATCTTTTATGGTATTAGAGCGGGGCTAACCATCCCTAGCTCTTTATTTTCTGCCGCACCAGCAGCATCATCATTCATCCTCTTCCAATGGCTCTTGAAGACGATGTTCTTTCCCCTGCAACTAGTGGCAGCACCTCCTCTGTTGATGAATCTGCCAATCCCCTTTTTCTTCATCACTCTGATCATCCCAGTTTGCTCCTTGTATCGAAGAAGTTGACTGGTGACAACTTTAATTCATGGTGCCGCGCTATGAGGATATCCTTGAGTGCCAAGAACAAGACCGGATTCATCACCGGCACAATCAAAGAACCTTCTGCAATCAAGAAACCAGAAGAGCACGCTCTATGGCAACGTTGCAACGACATGGTTCTGTCCTGGATCCTTAATTCCCTTGAACCGGACCTCGCCGATTCAGTTCTCTCTTTCACAACTCCTCATGCGATCTGGGAAGATCTCAGGGAGCGATTTGCCATGGGAAATGCCCCACGCATTTTCCAGGTTCAACGTGATATTTACAGAATTGAACAAGGACAGATGTCCGTTGCTGCTTATTATACCAAGCTGAAGGCACTTTGGGATGAAGTCGCCTCGTACAATACTGCAGAGAATTGCACCTGTGGGGCTCAAAATGATCGCACTAAACTCATGCAATTTCTTATGGGGTTGAACGAATCATATGCAAGTACTCGTGGTCAAATCTTATTAATGAATCCATTGCCTTCTGTTAGACAGGCCTATGCTTCTGTAACCCAGGAAGAAAAGCAACATGAACTTGGCTCAGCCCCTCTTGTCCCATCTAATGCGACAGCCATGGCAGTACTCAGGCCATAACCAATGACTCAAGGTGACCAAGGCAGCAACTCAAGCAATTGTCCTCCGGTTCAGTGCACTTATTGTGAGAAATATTATCACACTAAGGAAACCTGCCACAAGAAGCATGGTTATCCACCTGGTCACCGTCTCTACAAACGCAATCAGCAACATGGCAATAGACCTCAATAACGCAACAATGCATCTACCAATCATGTCGATTGTACTCCATCTTTCAAGGAACTTCAGGCTACACTTCCTAATCTTACTGAGGATCAGTACACTCAAGTCATTGCCGCATTGAATCCCAAACCATCCACTCCTCAAGCCAACGCTTCCTCTGCTACTGAGTTTGCATCAGGTTTTTTATTAGTTGATCCTAATCGATGGATCATTGATAGTGGAGCAATTCATCATATCATCAATTCACCGCAATATTTTACTAGTTGCAAGACCAAATCTTTTCCATCTGTTTCTTTGCCTAGTGGTGCTAAGGCAAATATCACCATGAAAGGATCTATTACAATTAATAATGCAATTTTGAGAGATGTGTTATGTGTTCCCTCCTTTGATGTTAATCTTATGTCCGTTGGACGAACTATGGATGATTTGCATTGGTCGGTGACCTTTTTTCCCACTTGGTGTATTTTGCAAGACTTGGCTACGAGGATGATGATTGGTGTGGGTAAGCGACGTGGAGATTTGTACTACCTTGTGGCGTTGTCTTCCACCATCCCTGCCAAACACCCTTTTGCTTGTCATCTCACCATCTCTTCCGATCTCTGGCATTGTCGCTTGGGCCATCCCTTTCCTACTCGTCTACAATATTTAGCAAAGAATTCTCTTTCCTTTGTTTTTGATTCTAGTCATAAGTGTGCGGTTTTCCCTTTAGCTAAACAAACTCGCCAACCTTTTCCTTCTAGTTCAATAACAACTTCTCAATGTTTTTCACTTATTCATTGTGATATTTGGGGACGTCATAAGATGCCTTCTCTTCATGGTGCTCATTATTTTCTCACTATTGTGGATGATTTTTCTCGCTTTACATGGGTATTTTTTATGCGTCACAAAAGTGAAACGCAACATTTACTTCGGAATTTCTTTGCCTATGTTAAAACTCAATTCAATTCAAATGTTCAACAATTTCGCTCCGATAATGGAGTTGAATTTCTCTCTAAAAAATTTCTTTCTTGAGCAAGGTATTATCTTTCAGCATTCTTGCGTTTACACGCCTCAACAAAATGGCGTTGTTGAGCGCAAGCATCGACATCTCCTAGATGTTGCTAGAGCCCTACATTTTCAATCTCACTTACCACTTTATTTTTGGGGAGAATGCATCCTTACCGCTGCATATACAATTAATAGACTTCCCACACCTTTGCTTTGTAAAAAATCACCTTTTGAGATTCTTTACAACAAACTTCCTGATTACTCAAGAATGCGTGTCTTTGGTTGCACAGCTTTTGCCACCTCTGTCAATCCTTCTTCCAAGTTTTCTCTGCGAGCTCACAAGTGCATCTTTCTTGGCTATCCACTAAGCCAAAAGGCATATTAGTTATATGACCTCAAAACCAAGAAAATCTTTACAAATCGTGACATTATTTTCTTGGAAGACACCTTCCATTTTGCGTCTTCCCATCCAGCAGTTCCATCATCCTCTCCTTCTTATCCTTCCCAGCCTATGCCTCTCCCTATTCTTGACGCACCGTCACCAATTTCTGCTCCGCCTACTCCTAACGCCTCCTCACCTATCCCACCATCCAATTCACCTCCTTCCTCTCCTATTGCACCACATACCGATCCTCACCTACTGCCCAGCCCTACTGCTTCCAGCTCGCCCTCACCACTTCCTGCTCCTCCCGTCGACGGACGGTATACTGCCACTGACCTCATCAAGTAGCCCATCCTTCCCGTCGAAAATTCCCTTGTTGAACCTCTTCCTTTGGATAACCTGACTCTTGCCCTCCTAACGTCCTTGTTCCCCGACGCTCACACCGAACCTCTATTCCTAATGTTCGTCTCTAGGACTACGTTTGCTCGCAAGTGATTTTGCCTCCACCCACTTTGTCATCTCCTCTGCCGAGTCCTCCACCAGGTACGCGTTACCCACTTTGCAATTTCATATCTTATCAGCGCTATTCACTGCTGCATCTTGCCTATATTGCCGCTGTTAGCAGGGACGACGAACGTACATCTTATACTCAGGCTGCCTCTGATCCTCACTGGCAACATGCCATGGAAGAGAAACTTGCTGCTCTCATAGCCAACAATACTTGGACGCTAGTTACTCTTCCCCCTGGTAAGTTCCCATTGCTTGTAAATGGGTGTATCGCATTAAACGTAAGGCGGATGGTTCTATCGAGCGTTATAAAGCTCGACTTGTTGCCAAAGGTTTTACACAGGCTGCCGATATTGATTATCACGACACCTTCTCTCCTATTGCAAAAATGATTACTGTTCGCTGCGTTCTTGCTCTTGCCGCGTGCAAGGCATGGTCTCTTCATCAACTTGATGTTAACAATGCCTTTCTTAATGGTGAATTGCATGAAGAGCTCTATATGTCCCCTCCTCCTGGTCTTCGGCGCCAGGGGGAGAATTATATGTATCGCCTCAACAAATCTCTCTATGGTTTGAAGCAAGCCTCGCGGCAATGGTTCTCCAAGTTTACCGAAGTTATTCTTGATGCCAGCTTCATCCAATCCAAGGCTGATTATTCTCTCTTTGTGCAAAAGGTTGGTAATTCCCTCGTAGTACTATTAATATATGTTGATGACATTCTTATTACTGGAAACAACCTAGACTCTATTCGTGATACCAAAGAATTTCTGCATGCTCGTTTTCACATTAAGGACTTGGGTGACCTCAAGTTTTTCCTTGGAATTGAGATTGCACGATCACATAAAGGTATTTATCTATCTCAACACAAATATGCATTGGAAATTATTAAAGACACAGGTTTCTTGGGTGTCAAACCTGTTGATTTTCCCATGGAAGAATGCAAATTGTCAAATAAAGGTGAGCTGCTTAAGCCATATCTCACTATCACCAGACCCGACATCACCTATTCAGTTCATGTCCTTAGTAGATTTGTGCATGAACCTTGTCAACCTCACATGGCAGCTGCTCTTCGGATTGTTAAATATTTGAAAGCATCTCCCAGTCAAGGTTTGCTTTTGAGTTCTAATAATGATTTGAATTTGAAGGCTTTTTGTGATTCCGATTGGGCTGGCTGCCCCATTACCCGACGATCTACGACGGGATATTGTGTTTTCTTAGGAGACTCATTGATCTCATGGCGTACCAAGAGGCAAAAGATAGTATCATTGTCAAGTGCAGAAGCAGAATACAGAGCGATGGATGGTACGTGTTGTGAGCTTACTTAGTTACAGTATTTGTTTACTGATTTGCATATATCTATTCCTAGACCGGCCATTCTGCATTGTGATAATCAGGCAGCTCTTCATATAGTTGCAAATCCGGTTTTTCATGAAAGAACACGCCATATTGAAATGGATTGTCATTTCATTTGGGACAAGATATTAGATGGTTCAATCCGAACTCGTTTTGTTGGTTCTTTGCAACAACTAGCAGATGTGTTCACAAAGGCGTTAAGCAAAGACAAGTTCAGGTCATTGTTAAGCAAGTTGGGAGTTCTTAACATCCACTCTCCAACTTGAGGGGGAGTGTTGAGAATATTGTGTAATTAATGTAATAGATTTGTAGTATAATTAGGAGATTTGCTTGTATCTTCTTTATATCCCTAAGTTGTAGGGATTTGCTTGCTGTAGACTTTGTATATATTTACTCAATATCAATGAGAATGGTATTCCGTCTCAATATAATCTTTTAAAACAGAAGAAGCAAACAGTGATGCTCCAGGTCAAAGATACATTGTGGCCTGTGAATTAAAGATCGGAAAAGCGGGCCTTGATACTGCTAGAAAATACAATGATATGTATATATGAGCCAGAACAGTTTCCACGACCTTAAGAATGAAAGGTACCAAATATCTACAAAGATTATACAGAACAACAACCTGTTACAAATACAAAATACATTCTGCTTTAATAGTAACTGTAATGAACTCTATAACCACATTGGCAAAAGATAACAAGAAGAAGATGAAAAGGGTACAAAGATAAGTTATGAACAATACACAACTGATTAAGCATATGAGACAATGAAGCTAGTTACAAAATTGGAATTTAAAGAGACCAACTCTGAATGCATGCCCTAGCTAGATGATAATGGGAAATCATGCATTGCATTTTACGCCGCCCCCGGCCAGTTGACAAAGGATGCTGACATCAGAAATAATAACTGAGGGAGATGGAATCCCACATGCTCAAATCCCATGACTAGTAAAATATATACAACTGTAATTGGGCAGTTGCCAGTTTGTGGCGGATTCCATTAACAAAAAACTAGATTCATCTATAAAATATTAGATCAGTGTACGTCTATCATGAAAGAATTTCAAATGTGTTTCTCTTTGTTCCAACTTAGTTGTAATAAGATATTTCTATCAATTACAAGCTAACAACCAGAGCATATAGAGACAAGAAGAGGGATTTCAGGTTCAAAATCTATAAATTGGAAAAATTGTCAACTTTGGCCTATTAGAGAGCGTCGTGCTAATAACGCGAAGGTCGCAGGTTCGAGACCTGCATGGGCCATTGATTTTTTATTCTAATTTTCAAGAACAGTTTCTTGGGAAAGATGGTCCTTTGTTCTTTTAGTTTCCTTAGTACTTATGAGAGACGGTGTGTAGAATTTAGATGGGATATGTACAAGTGAGCTATTCTTTGTATCGATCATGATGTAACTCCTCTTTTGTGTAGAATTTAGACATGACGCTCCAAATAGCCTTTTTAAGCAGCTAAGAATCATGCATCTCGATAAGTAAAGAAATGGATCTAGCAGAAAGCATTCATAGTATTTTCTGTCAGCTATAGATTGCCTAAGAGTCAAATTAAAGCTTTTGCAAATCATTTCCGCTCTCTGTATATAGAATTGAATGAAGTTTGTACACACTGAGAGAGAGAGAGATATATATATATATATATATTATTCAAATAGAATTGTACAAAAAGAACTGAATTCCCATGGAAAATGCAAAGTAGCTCTATAAAAGATGAGAAACAAAAAATGGTGAGCTATTCCCACACTTTACCACATATTATACATCACCGAATAAACCAACAAAATCAGCAACACCAGGTATAATCCATTACACATTTAATAGCCACAAAATCCACTTCCCCTTTTTTCCAACACTCGCAGGGAAGACAGAGCCAGACATGTACTAGTAACTAAGTAGACCAGAACAAAAATGAACCACCATCCATCACTCTTTAAGGCTTGCCTCTTCCCATGGTGAAACCCCTAGTCCCGTCTGGCATTCTCGGGCCCTTTGTATTTGGTTTGGCAGATGCTTCACACTGTATGGCACAGCTTGATTGCGGAGATGGAGCAATCAGGCCACGTCCACTCTGGCTCGCGCCACGTCCCCGGGCCTTCCCACGTCCCCATGCCCATCCTTTCTTGGATCCCCGGGCCTTCACAACCTCTTCTTCACCATCAATAAACTCGAAACGAAGTCCCCATACCTAGCAATAGGATCACCTTTTTGAGTTTATGCAAGAAATCAAATAAATATTCAACTTCAATTGGGAATTCAAAATAAACCGGCTGCAATGCTAACTAGCTACAACGTCATAATGAGTTCAATTGGTAGCACACTGGTGGGAATTCAAGAACCTTCAGATTAACGAGTCGATAACATATGTCCTTGCAAGATAGAGCAGCTACTTGAAACAATTGGAATATCAGATTATAGCAGCAGGACTGATTACCAGTTCAAGGTAATGACATGCACAGGTACAAAGAACACATGACGAGTTTGACTACTAGCATGCAATGCAGGCATGTCAAACTTGGAAGACAAAGAAATCTCACCTGCTTTTAGATATTAAACTGAAAGTGCTCACAAATTGAAACAAAGAAACGCTAAGGCGGATGGTTGACCTAAAACACAAAATCCAAGCTTTGTTCTAAAAATAATGCAACAGGCTCGCCACCAATACATACTTAGTCAATAGCACTCTGCAATCAAAAACAGGATAAAAGGAAAGAACTCAAAGAAGCGATTTACAAATAAGTTTAAGATGATGTATAACCTGGTCAAGGTGAATCGATTCTTCACTTTGAGGAAAGAATTTGTAACCAATAATTTCAAGATGTTCATCATCAATGACAGACAAAATCAGGTCTCTCTGTAGTTCATTTCAACCAATAATGTTCTAATTAGCAAGTGCAAAAGTTAATAATGACAAGACCCGGATTGCAAATGCCAATCAAAGAAACATTAGCAATTCATCTATAATTAAAAACAAATTGAAAATAAGGTACCCCTTTCCGATCTTTCTTAATAATTTGAGGTCTAGGCAAGTTGAGGCAAAGAACTGACTTGATGCTGTACACCAAGGAGACAAAATCTTAAATGAAGAATCTTAGGTCTGTGTCATAGTGTTTTAGTGCCTGTGCTGTCCAATTTGTCCATGCATGCTTGCATTAGAAATTGTTTTATGGATGTAATTAACATATTATGAGGTTCAAAGCTTATGGCAACCATTGCTTTTTCTCCCTACTAGGTACTATGATAGAAACAATGAAGTTGCCGCTAAATTCTTTGGTAACCAGATGTTTACCTTTATCATCCATAATATCTCTCAGAGTAAAATCTAAACAAATAAAAAGAGTTACTATACATAGGAAAGTAATGCTAATCACTGCATTCTATCAGAACTTCATATGGTAAATCTCATTACAAAGTCTACAGTTTACAGAGCATTGCCTAGTTTACACTGGCAGCAATAAATCATCTCTTTTGATAACCAAAGAAGAAAATGAAATTGAAGATTCCAAAGTAATTTTAAAAACGTTGCAAATGTTAAAGTACATACTTAAAATGAATTACATAATATAAATATAAGCTTGATACCTGCTACGAAGTTGTTTCATGACCTTTATACTTGCAACTGATGATAAGGTCATGCCAGGGAAAAGGAATAGTACTATTAGTAAACTATATACATATATACTAATACCTTATATGACTAGGATACGATGTCATAAATTACTTGCAAATTAATCAATATTACCTACATCTTTGACATAGAAAGCAAAAAAATAGAAGAGAGATATCTAACCTTTGAATAGGTTGAAAGCAGTGATTTCCACATCCTCGGGCAGCAACATACTCTATAGAAGATAAAAGAATTTTACAAGAAAATGTACTTATACTCAGTTATATAACAAAAGCCATGATCAAAATATAAACTATACAAGTAGTCCCTGACTGATGAGGTGAGTTGTATTTAAGTCTTCAACCCATATTTTTTCAGCTTTTAGTGTCAACTACATCAACTCTGTTACTATTGAATATTGATCATAGGCTGCTGTCACACCAGACCACCCCTCATGAAGGCAAAGAAAAAGTGAATCACAGCTCCAGCCATTCTGTTATAACCTCTTCTAGAAAACCATAGCATTTCCATTGCACCTTCTAGAACTATGTAAACGATTCTTTCCCTAGTTTTCGGGAATTAAGTTATGAATCTTTGTGTATAAATATGATCAGTTGTAACAGATTTGACAATGCAATGAAAATATCTCTTTGAGCTTTCTATCTCTTTCTCAGTTTTCTCTGGTTTTCTTCAGTTACTTCTATATTGGTAATTTTTTAAGTCCTCTATCTTCCCCATCACCATGCCCTAGCCTCCCCTGATCTTCTCATCTCAACTCTGCCATTAAGTCCACCAACTTATACAGAAAAGTAGTAGGGAAAATGCTTACCCAGGCTGAAGTAGTTCCAAAATCCTCCAAAGAATGTGAGCTTATCCTAATAAATAAGAAGGGAAGATGGTGGAGAAATTTTAAAAAGCAAACATACAAAATGAGAAGGACACAAAAACTCATCAGCAGGATCTGTAGTGTTGATTTCCTAGGAGAGTTAGAATGATCTGTTTCAAAAATGTGCACACGCCTCTTAATGAGCTAGAATGATCAGTAGCTGGTAAATCCGAATAGAAGTTGTTAATGTGCCGATAAAAGTAGGTTGAGCCTTTCCAAGAGAAAACCAAGGCCAGAAATATCTACCTCCTCCTCGACTACGGCATCATCTACATTGTCTATGGCACCATTGCCATTACCCATCTCCCCCAACTTATGAAGAATACAGGTCACGATCCTGATGTTAGTCCTATATGTAAACACATGTTTTTCTTTGATTATATCCGACAAACATAACCAAATTATATGAGACAACAGACACACATATCACACATGAATTTCAGAAACGTGTGAATAGATGAGAACAAAACATTGTAGTCACTGAATTTAGAGCACCAGAACTCAACATAGAACACCAGAAGATTAAAAACAACCAATCACCGGCAGGCATATCTGGCTTTTACAAACCACCAAATATCAAGGACCAGCATATATGTCTGTAGTACCATGATCGAATCAGATAAATTAAGTAGAACAAAACTACGATTACCTGTTGTGCCGGCGGGATCGAGTCTGTCAAAGATTGAAGCTTTGCATCCAGTCTGTTAGACCATCTGCCATGGTAAGCAAGAAAGCCATATATAGCCTATTACCCTCTCCCATGGGAGAAGCCATTTCAAATTTCCCAATTTTTTTTTTTTTTTTTGCCGATGGTTCAATTTCAATTTTTTTTTTTTGAAATAGAAAGTTCATTGCATTAGATGACCAGCTAAAAAAGCCAGAGTCTACATACCTTTAAAGACAGAAAAAATGGTGGGTAACAACCAAAATCCTATCTAAGTATTGTAACTCATTACAAGTCAAATGGAGCCCACTTTTTAAGCGGACTCATATACAAAGAACAACTCCGTGTCTTCTGAGGCAAAATCATCTTCTAGCAAACCATCCGCCAATCACGCAATTGTGGTACGAAATAGAAAGCTACTTCCCAACAAACAAATAGGAGTCTATTCCTCATCCATAAGCCGCTTTCTCCCGTCCAACTCGAGATAATTACCAATTCCATAGAACCATGATCTGAATTGCGACTGACACTTTACAGACCGTAAAGGCCCTGCATCACCCAAGGAGGTCAACTCTTGGGCCAGGCCAGCCCAAAACACTAAGTAATGAATGAGGGTGGCAAGACACCCTCCAACCTGGCCCAACTCCAAACTGAAGCAGACCTACTCAACTGGGCCCAAGGGAGACTGAGCTCAAATGACCCACGCCCAGACCAAAAGCCCCAGACCCAGGCAATGAGGCTAGCCCGAGACATGTGCCCTCGCTGTCAACCTGCCACCGCCGCCACCACCATCTCCGGTGGCCGACCTCGATCAGTTTCAAGCGCGATCATGGTAAAGTGAGTTGAACCCAAAGCTGCCCACCACCAATCGCAATCAACACAATTCAAAAACTGCAACCCGAGAGCCGCCGCTCCCCTGTACAAAACCACCCAGGCTCTCGATCTATCAGAAAGTAGAGGGCACACAGACTGCCGAATCCGATCCGTTAAACCACCGTCCCGCTACCAACACCACCGCACTGAGATCCGCCTTCCCACCTAGACCCCAGCCACGTAGGTATCAACCTCCCAGGAAACGCCTCTGATCCGCCTCGATCCAACAGCGCCAAAACCAGCCACCAAGATCCTAGAACCGGATCTGTCTGACCCTCTGGCACCACCAAACAGACACTGAGGTCTGCAACTCGCGACCTACGATGAAGGACCGCCTGTGAAGACTGCCGCGCCGCCGCTGCCGCCACACTGCTCAGAAACCCTAGGGCTCTGCTGTTTTTGTATTCTTTGTTGTTTTATACATAGTATATAATGTTACTTGTGTATTCTAAATTTCTAATCGATCCTAACTCATTTATTCGCCCTCTATTTTCAACAACAGAAAATATTTTGCTGAACAATAAACGTGTAGTTCAATTTCAATCTGATAAGCCATATCCATTTATATTTCTTTTATTTCTCTTTTACCCATCTTCATCCAATTGACAGCATTTTTATTCCATTTGTTTCCTTTTTCGGTTTTAGTTACCGTTTTCTTTTCTCCTCAAATTTTATGTTTATAAATTTGTCAATAATAAAATAGAAACTATACCATTGCGAAGTTCACATTGAGATCTTTCATTTGAGTCTAATATTGAATATATTTGGGCTAGTTAAATTATTTTAAATACATAATAATGAATTATGTTTTTATAAGAGATAATATATATTAGAAAATTATGAAAATTACAATAATAAATAATGACCTCTTCAAAACCTTCTTAGAGACTAGCTCTGAGCTCGGAAAAAGTACCACAGACACTTACATAAAACAAAATCGCCAGGTACATCTCTACTACTATAAAGCCGGGCCATGTTTTGGTGTCAAAGGCTTCACCAAAAAATGGGATTACCTTAAACACCCTTCTAATATAATAAAAATACAATGCAAGAAAGGAATATAAAATAGGGTTATTATTGACATTGACAAATACAAAATAAAAGAAAAAGAAAGAAAAAACAGAAAACAAATCCGAAAAGAGTGAACGTGCGTGAAAGAAGATTGCGCAAGGTTCTTGATACCACGATCAACAAGTCGTTCAATTTCAACTGCACCCACGCAGTTCATACATAGGGGCATAGGGCAAATACGGGTGGAGGACGAAAAGAATACGATAAATAGTGGACAACCATACACAATAGGGAATTTATTGTTTATGATCTTTGTTTACTTGATGTCTTCGCGATTGTATGTTTGGACTTTTTACTAGAACCACATCACTGCAAGAAGGTGATTGTTACTTTGATAATTTCAATTATTGGTTTAGCAATTGATTTTGGTTTTCTTATTGAATGGTTCTGAATTCTGATTCCAAGTTTAAGAATTGATCCGTTGCCATCACTGTAGATGTGATTCTACTTCCTCGTTATTTGTTTGCTAAGACTGTTTTTTTTTTTTCCTTTGTTTCTTTGTTGAGGGTTTTGTTTCCTTCTTCATCGTTAACAATTAGGTATGTATTCATTTGAGAGGCATTCTGGCTCCCATGTCTGTTTTCACATGTCTCAGGAGTGACGAACTCGGTTTATCCTAGGGCTCTACCATCCAGGTTTGAGCATTCACTTGGTATCTATTGGCTTGCTGGTGAAGTTATTCAGAGGCTTAATTAAAATTATCAGGTATGAAGCTGTAGTCTATGTTACTTAGGTACGGAGGAGTGAAAATTACAAAATACCATAATTTTTTGATAGTCTTATATACAATTGCATGTTTACAGGGTCTCGAACTTGATATTGACCGGTTTGATCCCCCGAAAGTAAAATTATCAGGTGAATATATTTGTTGTTGCCTCCTCTATATTTAGTCCTCTAATAACTCTCGAACTTGAACGCCACAGTTATTCACTTTTGATCAAGTCTTTATCTCTTTCTCAAGATTTGGAGTTTGGAAAGTTTCATACTTGCTGTTATATTTTGCTTCTCTGTCAACATTAATATTTATCAATTTGAGAACTTTCATGTTTCTACCAACTTTTTTTAATTTTTTTTTTCAGTTTACATTTGGGTTATTGTGAATAACCTCTATGTTGGAGAATTTTATTGGCTTTTATGGTTACATTGTCATATGGGATCAATACATTGTGAAGTGAACAGCCACTTGGTCATACTAAGCAGCTGCTTGATTTCAGAGTTTAAAAGTTGTCTATTGCATTATGTTGTTTCTATTTAGATTCTTCCATATAATCTGATTCTGGTCTTAATATAGTTATTGATCGTATGTTGGTAAAGATGAACATGAAATCCCTATGTTTGGTAACAGATGGATTCAAGTAGTAGCTTCCTCTTCTCTCTTCCATCTAATTGGGAAGGAATGATATGCAATTTATAAGTTTACATATTTTATTTCTTTTGTTCTGTTCCTAAAAATCTTGATCTTGCTCTGTGCATTTGTGACAGGATGTTGCATGTTCAATTGATGACAAACATACATGATGTTTCCACATTAACTTGGATGTAGAAATTTGTTTGCAGTATATCTTTGATCTGGAAATTTTGATTTCATAAATCAATCTACATCTTTACATTTTTAGTTGGAGACAATTATTGCACCATGGAAGATTAGTTTGTGCTTGATGTTTGTCAAAATAGGCTATAAAAATATATATCGATCCATATATAGATGAATAGCCGAGTTTTATTTTTTTGTCTATATGATGCATTGGAAATTGTATATAGCAGTACGTAGAAATTGTGTATTAATCATGATGTAGTACAAATTAATGAGGAATTGAGATCTAAACATGGTCTTTGATCTTTCATTCTTTCACTAATCGAAAGAATTTAGCTTCGTTGCTTTGTTTTTTTTTTTTTGTTCATTGTATGCCAGGTACACTTTTGAATGGTTTGGTTTTGGAGTTCAGCATTTTGTATATTTATTTTTAAAGCAACTTATGGAAATCGTACATGAGTTCTCACACATGGAACATCTAGCTGGTTTAAATTATTCTAGCAGCGAAAAGAGTAGTGTCGATTTGAGAGTGCGTAAACATTCGTTTACCTGAACATTGATCTATTTGGAATAAGGAGCACCTGATATATATATATATATATATATATATATATATATAGAGGGCTTCCACTAAGGGATCATTTTTTCTGGTCTTTTATAGGGATAGGCATTAGACCAACTTTTAGATCATATTTTCACATCTTAACCGTTCAGTTTTTAGGTCCTAATGTAAAGATCCCTTCTGCAAATTTTCAGCCAAATTGGTGATCGTTAAGGCATCCAAAACTGCAATTTACACGAACAGACCGAATTTGTAGAACTGGAACCGTTCGTGTTTATAATAGTAAATTGCAGTTTTGGATGCCTTAACGATCATCAAATTGGCTGAAAATTTGCAGAAGTGATCTATACATTAGGACCTAAAAACTGAACAGTTAAGATGTGAAAATATGATCGAAAAGTTAGTATAATGCCTATCCCTATAAAAGACCCAAAAAAGAATCCCTCACTAGAAGGGCCCTGTATATATATATATATATATATATATATATATATATATATATATATATATATATATACAGGGCCCTTCTAGTGAGGGATTCTTTTTTTGGATTCTTTTTCGATCATATTTTCACATCTTATATATATATAAAAGCTCATATTCATATAGAGGACTGACAAGAGGAAAAAAGAAAAAAGAAATTTGCTCCATTGTCTTCAATAAAGAAGCAATTTGGTATAAGTGCTACCAAAAATATAAGTACCTGCTCAAGTAGACTTTCATGATGGTCGATGTTCATCATTGTGAAATGACAATTATAAAGAGCCTCTTCCTATATGCATGAGAGACTTCTTTTATTATGCAAATTTTATTATTTTTTCTATGCTGAATGCACTCAATAAAGAGTACCCAAATTGATTCAAGTTCAAAGAGATTGCTGAGACCAACACACCAAATCAAGTATGATTTTATTGTCAGTGAGTCGTGGCCTGTTGGTTAGCTAGGCTAACTAACACCGTGGAGGTCATGAGTTCAAATCCAATGACACCTGGGGTGGGGTGGGGAGTTACACTATCGTGCAGAATCAAAAACTTTTAAAAAAAAGGTATGCATTTATTAACAATAGAAAATCACATTAACATGACCAGTCATAACACATAATCGCACGCGCGAGCGCGCCCTTCCGCACGTGCATGACACGTGCAGGAAGGCTAGTAAATATAAATAAAACTATTAATCACCATAGTTAGTATTTCGGCAGACTATCATTACTTCCTCCATGTTCTGGAATTCCTCCATATCCACCATTTGTATTGGATCCACTGCTACCACCGAATTGCTGCACTCCTGCATGTGCACCACTTGTTCCAGATCCACCACTTCCTCCATAATGAGGAATTTCACCATATCCAGGTGTTCCTCCATAGTGTTGTCCATATCCAAAATTAGTATATCCAAATGTTGCAGGTGATTGTTGTAGTTGGGACTTACGAGCTCTTCTCTCCATTATTTCAGCTTTTTTCATTCGTAGGTACTCACATCCTTCTGGATCTGTCATTGAATCCAAACTAGTAAGCATGATTTTGCTCTCCTCACGTTGACGTTGAATAGCTAATTTTTTAGATGCATATTCCTCATGCTTAGCGGAAAAACATTTCTCTCCAACAAGCTTTTTTCAAGTAACTTCTTCAATTCTTGGTTGGATTCTTTCACTTGTTGAGCAATCTTGGTCTTCTCATTCAACTCTTTCCTTTTTAGCTTTGCTTTCTTTACACCAATAGGCCGATGAGGTGAGGCAAGTTCATTACTAAACAGCTCTTGTTCGTCTTCATCTGCATTCAAATCGACATCAAATGGTAATGTACCTGACGATTGTGATATGTGAGAGGTTGATTCATATCCTTCACTTGAGTAATTTTTTTGTCGTGGTTTAGTTGAACTTCTACCATTATCGGTCCATTTTTCAGCATCCTTGAGAATAGGACACACATGACAAATTGAAGCTTCTTCTTTGTATAGTTAGGATCATCTAGTAGATGTTGTTTTGCCTGGGCATCTACATATGTCAACAAAGAATAATTGGTTAAGAATACTTACAATCCATGATCTAACTTTGTCAATAAAAAATTTGAACAAATACTTACAATATCTTTCTCTGAAGCACCACTTTGATTCCGATTTTCCACCTGGCGAAGTGAACCACGAAATTTGCTTATGCAATAATTAAGATCAGAAAATCGACTTTGAAGAGACTTGGCGCTTCGCATCTGGTGTTCATCCTTATCCTTATTCCACAAATCAGTTATCCTTTCCCATACTTTATCTTTCTTTTGATTAACACCTTCGATAGAATGCTGAGAAATTGAAAGATATAAATGACACAAGAGTTGATCTTCTTGGACAGTAAAATTTCCTTTTCGATGGACAACTTTCTTATGCCTAACATCTGCCATTGAAGTATAGAAAGATTGTTGAAAAAAACAATGGTGTAAGAATTTGGTAGAAGAATGGTGTATATAAGGTGTTAACACGAATAATGTGAGAATCTGGGATAAGTATTCAATGGTTTATGATCGATTTACTATACTGGATCCAACGGTTGGTATGAGGTAAAATCGTCTCGAATAATGTAATAGATAGAGTAATCGTCTTTGTTGATGTGTACAATAATTTTATCATCTTGGTTCAAGAGTACAATAATGTATAGTGCCGTAATCTTTATCTTCAACATGATGTAATGTACATTTGATGACAATATGTATTAATTAATTAGATTCTATTGTGTAACCAAACAATGGTAAGAAAGACATTGTACATGTCTATTATTTAAAAAAAAATTGAAAATACAATCGCGGGGGGGGGGGGGGGGGGGGACATAGAGCCAATACCCCGAAGAAATTGCGAAGAAAAATAAACACAACAACAAAATGGAAAATAAAGTATTAAACTCTTCAGCCATGTATACCATGTCGGTTCCATATATGATCAATCAATGCATTACGAAGTGTGATATGAGCCGACTTATCTTTAATTTTCCTATGTCGAGCAAGGAACTCCTCGAATTGTGTAGTTTCATTAGTTACCAACTCAACAGATAATGCAGGGGCTGGATTGAAATCATTTATTGAAGCATTTAGATCACGCTCATCTTCGATTATCATGTTATGCTTTATGATGCATGTAGTCATCATATCATGTAAAACACATTTATTCCAAAAACGTGCTGGTCCCTTGACAATTGCCCAACGTGATTGAAGAAATCCAAATGCTCGTTCAACGTCCTTTCGACAAGACTCTTGTTTTTAGTCAAACAATACTTTTTTTGGACCTTGAGGATCATGAATAGTTTGCACTAGTGTAGACCACTTAGGATATATACCATCGGCTAAATAATAACCGATATCATAATATTTTTCTAAAATCTTATAATTAACGGGAGGAGATTTACCTTATGCAAGATTTGCAAATAGATTAGATGCTTCAAGCACATTGATGTCGTTGTTGGAGCCTGGTAAACCAAAATGTGCATGCCAGATCCAAAGATCATAATTAGCTACTGCCTTGAGGATAATAATTGGTGATTTACTACGCCCTGCATACATTCATGCCCAAGCTGTTGGACAATTTTTCCAATGCCAATGCATGCAATCTAAGCTTCCTAATATTCCTGGGAACCCACGTTCTTCACCTATATACAAAAGTCTCACAACATCCTCCGCGTTAGGTGTTCTTAGATAGCGGTTTCCAAAGACCTCTATAACAGCTCGACAAAACCTTTTCATACATCGAATTGTAGTAGACTCACCAATTTTTAAATATTCATCAAGAGCATCAGCTGGTACACCATATGCAAGCATTCGAAAAACATCTATAAATTTTTACAAAGATGATAATTCGAGCTTACCAATACCATCGCGTTGTTGCACAAAGAAATTGTTGTGATCTTTGACGGTTTCCGCAATTTGATGAAATAAACTTTTGCTCATTCGAAATCGTCTGCGAAATTTGGCTTATCCGAATCGCGGAACCTCAGCAAAGTAGTCCATGTATAGATTATATCCAGCTTCTTGTCGAGGACGATTAATAACTATATGGCCATGAACTGCTCCTCTACGCCTTGATTCGGCTTGGTCGTTCTCATTGTCATCCAACTCCGCCAAGAGGTGATTATTACTCGCATACATGCGAAGCAATAAATCTTGCTCCTCATCAAATAAAGTCATGACCCGATAATAATAATCATCGGTTCCGTTTGAAGACAGAGATGATGATGATATTTGAGAATTATTCATAGTCGAAAATGGATAGAAGACTAAGATTGAACAAAGATGAATGAAAAATGAAGTTATGGTTTTGAGTTTTTATAGAATTTTGTGAAAGTTACCGTTATAATTGGCCAATTAGCCGTTGGGATTTTTTGGAAAAAAATAAGAAAAGTAGCCGTTGCATGCAATCTTTGAATTATAGCTTACCAATTATGGCTTATGGTGGGAACTGCATGCAATCTTTATCAAAGATTCTCTAGAATATTCCTATGTGATAAGTCATATATATGGCTATATAGCCTATCAATTATACCATACAGTGACATATGCTCTTAAAAGATGGAAGCTTTGTTTTGGTCTTTGTTCTATGTCCCCATGTATGTGGTTTTCTGTTCTTTTGATTTGATCTACTGACGTGTCAAGACAGAGAGCGATCGTTTTTTTGTATCCCTTTTTTTTTTTTTTTTTTTTTTTCTGAAGGGAGAGCCATCGTTTATAGCAAAGAGTGAGTATGTGTCGACAATCGAACGGTTCGCTTTAATAAAATGTAGGGCTATTTAGTAATTTTAGTCGACAACCTCGTATGTATATATAGGGTGTCGAAGAGTTTGATAAGCCCTCATTCAATTCATTAGAGATGGCCGAGTCTCTCTCTTCCTCTCTTCGAAAGGTTCAACCTTTGCTTTATTTCTCTCTCCCAGAAGACTCCATGTTCATCATTCTCTTCCAAAGGTTCAATCTTTGCTCTATTTCTCTTCTTGTTTTCCCACGAAGATGAAGACAAAGACGAACACGAACACGAACACGAAGATGAAGATGAAGATGAAGACAAACACGAAGAACAATACAGATAAGTTGTCTACTAGTCTAGCAATCGTTTTCGTTTTTCACCTCAATTATGTTTTCCAAAACCGGGATCTGGGATTGTTCTTTTTGTGTTTTGGATTAAAACGGTCCATCCGGCTTGGTGGTTTTCAAGAGCCCGGTTGAGGTTGGTTTTAGTTTTTTTTTTCCCTAAAGTAACGGGGTCAGAGGTGGAATTTACTAATTTCCATTTCAAATTTGAAACCGTCGGATGTAGAGCCCAGTTAAGGTTGGTTTTAGGTTTTCTTTTAATTTTCCAAAAGTAACGGGGTCAGAGGTGGAATTTACTAATTTCCATTTCAAATTTGAAAAAGTCAGATCTTATAATGATCCGACGGCTGTAATGACTAATCCGCGTGGAAAGTTCTTTTTGATGGCGATCCGCGTGAAAAATCTAGCCTAATTTGAAACCGTCGGATCTTAAAATGATCCGCCGATTGTAATGACCAATCCGCGTGAAAGTTCTTTTTGATGGCGATCCGCGTGAAAAATCTAGAATAATTTGAAACCGTGTGATCTTTCTAAGATCCGACAGCTGTATATTGAGCGATCCGCGTCAAAATCTAGCCTAATTTGAAATTCGAAATTCAAATTCTCAAAATTTGATCTCGCTCTATATAAACGCTTCAACAACCCAACCTCAATCTCAAGTTCTCAACCTCCACTCTAATAGATTTTCAAGGTTTGAAAAAACATATCACCACCACTCTCTGTTTTGGTTGGCGATTCAATGACTCCAATGTGCTTCCGGAGGATTTTTTTGACACGATCCAGGAATTTCCAGTCCTACATCCTGTACTGAAGGAATTGAAGGGCCAGGTGGAGAGCAATTCCACCAATTGACATGCTTAATCAGACTACTCCGTGCAAAGATGCTGGATAAGATCGTTGCAGCCAAATCACAGAGCTCTGTTTCGGCACAAGTATGGGTCTCTACTCGTCAGTTTGTGAAGCTGTGCTACGACCTGGCCATGGAGCTCAGCCTCGACTGCCAGGTCCAGCACCGATACAAGGTGGACAATATACTAATACTGTACCGACAAGTTCTAAATGAACTCGACTCGCTCAGGGCCAATCTGGGCAACTTCCACACCCACATTGATGATGACGGCGAAGAGGGCTTTCCTTCCTCCCTCGCTTTATCATGCCATAGAGCCCTGATAACATGCAAGCGTTTCAACAAATACCTTCTCAACTTAATGGATGAGATGTGAAAGATAGGATACTGTAGGCATCTTTCACTATAGGCCAAAGGCCAAATATATTTAGCCTACCAAAAAGGGAATATTCCCTCTAAGATGCCCATTTGGCCTATTCACAAAAAATAGTACTGCCACCGTAAGCCAAATTCTATAAGCCAAAAATAAAATATCATCATCTCCAACAGCTATAATTTGAAAAGAATAAGAAAAACGGCTAGTTTAACTCATAATTGTATGATGATATTTGTAAATAACGGCTATAAACGGCTAGTTTGACTAATAATGTTATGATGATAATTGTAAATAACGGCTATATTTGATGCAAAAAAATTCCTATAAAAGCTTGCATATTATCATTGTTTCCATCACCTCATTTTCCCCTCAATTATATTCCATCTCTCTCTCAAATTTAGTTCACTACAATGGATCCATCCCAAATATCTTCATCCTCTCTGTCTTCAAATGGAACCATTGAGTATTATAATTATGTCTTGGCCGCATTTGATTGGGAGCAAGATTTTTTACTTCGTACGTATGCTAACAACAATCTCCTCTTGGCGGAACATCTCAACGACGAAGAGGATGATGCTCAATCACAAAGGAGAGGCGTAGTTCCTGGTCACATAGTTATTTATCGTGATCGAGAAGCTGCTGCACACAATTTGTTTACAGACTATTTTGCAGAGGTCCCTCGATTTGGTGAGATAAAATTTCACAGACGTTTTCGAATGAGTAAATGTTTATTTCATCGTATTGCTGACACGGTCAAAAATCATGACAACTTCTTTGTGCAACAACGCGATGAAATTGGTAGGCTTAGATTGTCATCCCTTGTAAAAATCATAGCTATTTTTCGAATGCTTGCATATGGTGTACCAGCTGATTCTCTCGATGAATACCTAAAAATTGGTGAGTCTACAGCAATTAGATGCATGAAAAAGTTTTGTCGGGCTATTGTAGAGATATTTGGGGAGCAATATCTCAGAAAGCCAACAGCCATTGATGTTGCAAGACTTCTTCATATTGGTGAAGAACGTGGATTTCCGGGAATGTTAGGAAGCTTAGATTGCATGCACTGGAGGCAAGGTTCTAAAAAACGCTAGGCGCTAGTCTGGCGGAAGGCCGGGGACTAGCACCTAGGGGCCTAGGTGGTTTTTTATTTTATTTTATTTTTAATTTTTTTTATAACATATAATTATATAAATAAAATATAAAAGGCATTATAATGTTTGAAAATAGTAAAAAT